>NW_027640597.1:0-111026 GCF_949752795.1 Hyperoodon ampullatus | reverse complement strand
AACGGACACACTGTGAATACGAAAGGTTTCTAAAACTCAATGAATAGTCCCTCTCCTGGTGCTCCGGTTTGACTTTCCATCTGCTTTATTATCAACCTCCCAACTTGGAGAGACAGCCCCTTTAACCTCCTGGTTCGCACAGGTTGCCAATTTGGCAGAGGATGAAAGGGAAGAGGGAGAACCAATGAGAGAGTAGCTGTTAGGCATTTGGACGGGCACATATCACTGTAATTTCCCGGCAGGAAGAAGAATTAACCAAAGTCTCAGCCACCCACCGGGAATCAGTATAGATCCGGAACCAAAATTTTGGACTTGCGGTCAGCTCACCAAAAACGAGTTGAAAAATGGAGCTCAGGGGCACAGCAATTCACAAACTGGCCGAGTAATAAAGGACAACTATCGTCCAAAAATCTGTTGAGGGAAGGCAACGAGGCGGACTTGAAAGCGAGGCAGAATAGCAGGAAACAGATTTCAAGAGGTACGTTGGAATCGCCTTTAAAGCACAGGAAGAGGGGCACAACTTCGACAATGAAGCACTTGGCCAAAAAGGGCGTATGCGTTTTCTCCTGAATATATTCAGGAGAAAACGCATACGCCCTTTTTGGCCAAGCAAGCAAGCGGGCAATGCAAATGTGCACTACAAAGAAGTATCACTTCCCACCGGTCAAAAGGGACATCCACAAAATGTGTAAAAACCAGAAAGGCAAGACAGGCCCTGGAGAACAGGGAGCCTTGTTATGCTGATGGGCCGGATGTAAATTGCCAACTGCCTCTCTGGAGGAGTGCATTGTGTTCCCTAAAACAAGTAAACAACAGAGCTACAGAGCCAAGGGCACTTCCAGTCTAGGGAATATACCTTGGGAAAACTGAAAATCAAAAAGACACAGCCACCCCAAAATTTAGGGCTGCACTGCTTACAAGGACCTCAACTTGGGTACACCTTAAATATCCCAGGAAATATAAAAATGGTTCAAAAAATTGTGGTACTTACGTACGATGGAATATCCCTCAGCCATGAAATCAATGTCATAAGACCAGTAGCAGCAAAATGGGTGGATTCAGGTACGATGATTCTAAGTGAAATAAGTCACAGGGAAAAAGAAACTTATCATAAGATATCACTTATGAAGATCCTGTAAACATGGCTACACTTGAACTGAGTTAGGAAAGAGAACAGTGTCTCACATTTAGAAAACACTCTTATGCCTGCTTAAGGGGGAAGGAGAGGTGGGGTGATGCATAAAACCAGAGTTTGATATAAGCACAGGTACCGTTCCAAAAACCAACTATGGAATAGACAAGACCTACACCTTCCTCAGTGAAAGGGACTCAAAACCCCATATTTCCCGCAGAGGAATATATCTGACTAGTAAGAATCTTAAAACCTATGTATTGATATGTCTCCGTAAGGGAATCAAGTGTGTCTAGACTGGGATAAATATGGCAGCGAGAATCAGCTCAAACCCACTATAAAAAGGAATTTCAAAAATAAAACAAAAAAACTGGGAAATTCTTTACAATTCCTTCAGGGTCTCTGATGAAACCTGAAATGACCCTATCTACAATGACAGCTGGATGTGGCATAAGGCTGGACACTTGGGACTGAGAGGATTGGTGAGATTGGGTGAGCAAATGCAGACCCTTTAAAGCAATAATGCATGGCACACATTCCATGGGTCCCAACTCTCCAGGTTGAAGGGAATATTACTACAGATATAACATGTACGGGAATCCTAGAGAACGGACACACTGTGAATACGAAAGGTTTCTAAAACTCAACGAATAGTCCCTCTCCTGGTGCTCCGGTTTGACTTTCCATCTGCTTTATTATCAACCTCCCAACTTGGAGAGACAGCCCCTTTAACCTCCTGGTTCGCACAGGTTGCCAATTTGGCAGAGGATGAAAGGGAAGAGGGAGAACCAATGAGAGAGTAGCTGTTAGGCATTTGGACAGGCACATATCACTGTAATTTCCCGGCAGGAAGAAGAATTAACCAAAGTCTCAGCCACCCACCGGGAATCAGTATAGATCCGGAACCAAAATTTTGGACTTGCGGTCAGCTCACCAAAAACGAGTTGAAAAATGGAGCTCAGGGGCACAGCAATTCACAAACTGGCCGAGTAATAAAGGACAACTATCGTCCAAAAATCTGTTGAGGGAAGGCAACGAGGCGGACTTGAAAGCGAGGCAGAATAGCAGGAAACAGATTTCAAGAGGTACGTTAGAATCGCCTTTAAAGCACAGGAAGAGGGGCACAACTTCGACAATGATGCACTTGGCCAAAAAGGGCGTATGCGTTTTCTCCTGAATATATTCAGGAGAAAACGCATACGCCCTTTTTGGCCAAGCAAGCAAGCGGGCAATGCAAATCTGCACTACAAAGAAGTATCACTTCCCACCGGTCAAAAGGGACATCCACAAAATGTGTAAAAACCAGAAAGGCAAGACAGGCCCTAGAGAACAGGGAGCCTTGTTATGCTGATGGGCGGGATGTAAATTGCCAACTGCCTCTCTGGAGGAGTGCATTGTGTTCCCTAAAACAAGTAAACAACAGAGCTACAGAGCCAAGGGCACTTCCAGTCTAGGGAATATACCTTGGGAAAACTGAAAATCAAAAAGACACAGCCACCCCAAAATTTAGGGCTGCACTGCTTACAAGGACCTCAACTTGGGTACACCTTAAATATCCCAGGAAATATAAAAATGGTTCAAAAAATTGTGGTACTTACGTACGATGGAATATCCCTCAGCCATGAAATCAATGTCATAAGACCAGTAGCAGCAAAATGGGTGGATTAAGGTACGATGATTCTAAGTGAAATAAGTCACACAGAAAAAGAAACTTATCATAAGATATCACTTATGAAGATCCTGTAAACATGGCTACATTTGAACTGAGTTAGGAAAGAGAACAGTGTCTCACATTTAGAAAACACTCTTATGCCTGCTTAAGGGGGAAGGAGAGGTGGGGTGATGCATAAAACCAGAGTTTGATATAAGCACAGGTACCGTTCCAAAAACCAACTATGGAATAGACAAGACCTACACCTTCCTCAGTGAAAGGGACTCAAAACCCCATATTTCCCGCAGAGGAATATATCTGACTAGTAAGAATCTTAAAACCTATGTATTGATATGTCTCCGTAAGGGAATCAAGTGTGTCTAGACTGGGATAAATATGGCAGCGAGAATCAGCTCAAACCCACTATAAAAAGGAATTTCAAAAATAAAACAAAAAAACTGGGAAATTCTTTACAATTCCTTCAGGGTCTCTGATGAAACCTGAAATGACCCTATCTACAATGACAGCTGGATGTGGCATAAGGCTGGACACTTGGGACTGAGAGGATTGGTGAGATTGGGTGAGCAAATGCAGACCCTTTAAAGCAATAATGCATGGCACACATTCCATGGGTCCCAACTCTCCAGGTTGAAGGGAATATTACTACAGATATAACATGTACGGGAATCCTAGAGAACGGACACACTGTGAATACGAAAGGTTTCTAAAACTCAACGAATAGTCCCTCTCCTGGTGCTCCGGTTTGACTTTCCATCTGCTTTATTATCAACCTCCCAACTTGGAGAGACAGCCCCTTTAACCTCCTGGTTCGCACAGGTTGCCAATTTGGCAGAGGATGAAAGGGAAGAGGGAGAACCAATGAGAGAGTAGCTGTTAGGCATTTGGACGGGCACATATCACTGTAATTTCCCGGCAGGAAGAAGAATTAACCAAAGTCTCAGCCACCCACCGGGAATCAGTATAGATCCGGAACCAAAATTTTGGACTTGCGGTCAGCTCACCAAAAACGAGTTGAAAAATGGAGCTCAGGGGCACAGCAATTCACAAACTGGCCGAGTAATAAAGGACAACTATCGTCCAAAAATCTGTTGAGGGAAGGCAACGAGGCGGACTTGAAAGCGAGGCAGAATAGCAGGAAACAGATTTCAAGAGGTACGTTGGAATCGCCTTTAAAGCACAGGAAGAGGGGCACAACTTCGACAATGATGCACTTGGCCAAAAAGGGCGTATGCGTTTTCTCCTGAATATATTCAGGAGAAAACGCATACGCCCTTTTTGGCCAAGCAAGCAAGCGGGCAATGCAAATCTGCACTACAAAGAAGTATCACTTCCCACCGGTCAAAAGGGACATCCACAAAATGTGTAAAAACCAGAAAGGCAAGACAGGCCCTGGAGAACAGGGAGCCTTGTTATGCTGATGGGCGGGATGTAAATTGCCAACTGCCTCTCTGGAGGAGTGCATTGTGTTCCCTAAAACAAGTAAACAACAGAGCTACAGAGCCAAGGGCACTTCCAGTCTAGGGAATATACCTTGGGAAAACTGAAAATCAAAAAGACACAGCCACCCCAAAATTTAGGGCTGCACTGCTTACAAGGACCTCAACTTGGGTACACCTTAAATATCCCAGGAAATATAAAAATGGTTCAAAAAATTGTGGTACTTACGTACGATGGAATATCCCTCAGCCATGAAATCAATGTCATAAGACCAGTAGCAGCAAAATGGGTGGATTCAGGTACGATGATTCTAAGTGAAATAAGTCACACAGAAAAAGAAACTTATCATAAGATATCACTTATGAAGATCCTGTAAACATGGCTACACTTGAACTGAGTTAGGAAAGAGAACAGTGTCTCACATTTAGAAAACACTCTTATGCCTGCTTAAGGGGGAAGGAGAGGTGGGGTGATGCATAAAACCAGAGTTTGATATAAGCACAGGTACCGTTCCAAAAACCAACTATGGAATAGACAAGACCTACACCTTCCTCAGTGAAAGGGACTCAAAACCCCATATTTCCCGCAGAGGAATATATCTGACTAGTAAAGTAAGAATCTTAAAACCTATGTATTGATATGTCTCCGTAAGGGAATCAAGTGTGTCTAGACTGGGATAAATATGGCAGCGAGAATCAGCTCAAACCCACTATAAAAAGGAATTTCAAAAATAAAACAAAAAAACTGGGAAATTCTTTACAATTCCTTCAGGGTCTCTGATGAAACCTGAAATGACCCTATCTACAATGACAGCTGGATGTGGCATAAGGCTGGACACTTGGGACTGAGAGGATTGGTGAGATTGGGTGAGCAAATGCAGACCCTTTAAAGCAATAATGCATGGCACATTTTCCATGGGTCCCAACTCTCCAGGTTGAAGGGAATATTACTACAGATATAACATGTACGGGAATCCTAGAGAACGGACACACTGTGAATACGAAAGGTTTCTAAAACTCAACGAATAGTCCCTCTCCTGGTGCTCCGGTTTGACTTTCCATCTGCTTTATTATCAACCTCCCAACTTGGAGAGACAGCCCCTTTAACCTCCTGGTTCGCACAGGTTGCCAATTTGGCAGAGGATGAAAGGGAAGAGGGAGAACCAATGAGAGAGTAGCTGTTAGGCATTTGGACGGGCACATATCACTGTA
Source organism: Hyperoodon ampullatus (assembly GCF_949752795.1). Taxonomy (NCBI): domain Eukaryota; kingdom Metazoa; phylum Chordata; class Mammalia; order Artiodactyla; family Ziphiidae; genus Hyperoodon; species Hyperoodon ampullatus. Next base: position 105,574 of record NW_027640597.1, on the reverse strand, counting down.
ATTTCCCGGCAGGAAGAAGAATTAACCAAAGTCTCAGCCACCCACCGGGAATCAGTATAGATCCTGAACCAAAATTTTGGACTTGCGGTCAGCTCACCAAAAACGAGTTGAAAAATGGAGCTCAGGGGCACAGCAATTCACAAACTGGCCGAGTAATAAAGGACAACTATCGTCCAAAAATCTGTTGAGGGAAGGCAACGAGGCGGACTTGAAAGCGAGGCAGAATAGCAGGAAACAGATTTCAAGAGGTACGTTGGAATCGCCTTTAAAGCACAGGAAGAGGGGCACAACTTCGACAATGACGCACTTGGCCAAAAAGGGCGTATGCGTTTTCTCCTGAATATATTCAGGAGAAAACGCATACGCCCTTTTTGGCCAAGCAAGCAAGCGGGCAATGCAAATCTGCACTACAAAGAAGTATCACTTCCCACCGGTCAAAAGGGACATCCACAAAATGTGTAAAAACCAGAAAGGCAAGACAGGCCCTGGAGAACAGGGAGCCTTGTTATGCTGATGGGCCGGATGTAAATTGCCAACTGCCTCTCTGGAGGAGTGCATTGTGTTCCCTAAAACAAGTAAACAACAGAGCTACAGAGCCAAGGGCACTTCCAGTCTAGGGAATATACCTTGGGAAAACTGAAAATCAAAAAGACACAGCCACCCCAAAATTTAGGGCTGCACTGCTTACAAGGACCTCAACTTGGGTACACCTTAAATATCCCAGGAAATATAAAAATGGTTCAAAAAATTGTGGTACTTACGTACGATGGAATATCCCTCAGCCATGAAATCAATGTCATAAGACCAGTAGCAGCAAAATGGGTGGATTCAGGTACGATGATTCTAAGTGAAATAAGTCACAGGGAAAAAGAAACTTATCATAAGATATCACTTATGAAGATCCTGTAAACATGGCTACACTTGAACTGAGTTAGGAAAGAGAACAGTGTCTCACATTTAGAAAACACTCTTATGCCTGCTTAAGGGGGAAGGAGAGGTGGGGTGATGCATAAAACCAGAGTTTGATATAAGCACAGGTACCGTTCCAAAAACCAACTATGGAATAGACAAGACCTACACCTTCCTCAGTGAAAGGGACTCAAAACCCCATATTTCCCGCAGAGGAATATATCTGACTAGTAAGAATCTTAAAACCTATGTATTGATATGTCTCCGTAAGGGAATCAAGTGTGTCTAGACTGGGATAAATATGGCAGCGAGAATCAGCTCAAACCCACTATAAAAAGGAATTTCAAAAATAAAACAAAAAAACTGGGAAATTCTTTACAATTCCTTCAGGGTCTCTGATGAAACCTGAAATGACCCTATCTACAATGACAGCTGGATGTGGCATAAGGCTGGACACTTGGGACTGAGAGGATTGGTGAGATTGGGTGAGCAAATGCAGACCCTTTAAAGCAATAATGCATGGCACACATTCCATGGGTCCCAACTCTCCAGGTTGAAGGGAATATTACTACAGATATAACATGTACGGGAATCCTAGAGAACGGACACACTGTGAATACGAAAGGTTTCTAAAACTCAACGAATAGTCCCTCTCCTGGTGCTCCGGTTTGACTTTCCATCTGCTTTATTATCAACCTCCCAACTTGGAGAGACAGCCCCTTTAACCTCCTGGTTCGCACAGGTTGCCAATTTGGCAGAGGATGAAAGGGAAGAGGGAGAACCAATGAGAGAGTAGCTGTTAGGCATTTGGACGGGCACATATCACTGTAATTTCCCGGCAGGAAGAAGAATTAACCAAAGTCTCAGCCACCCACCGGGAATCAGTATAGATCCGGAACCAAAATTTTGGACTTGCGGTCAGCTCACCAAAAACGAGTTGAAAAATGGAGCTCAGGGGCACAGCAATTCACAAACTGGCCGAGTAATAAAGGACAACTATCGTCCAAAAATCTGTTGAGGGAAGGCAACGAGGCGGACTTGAAAGCGAGGCAGAATAGCAGGAAACAGATTTCAAGAGGTACGTTGGAATCGCCTTTAAAGCACAGGAAGAGGGGCACAACTTCGACAATGATGCACTTGGCCAAAAAGGGCGTATGCGTTTTCTCCTGAATATATTCAGGAGAAAACGCATACGCCCTTTTTGGCCAAGCAAGCAAGCGGGCAATGCAAATCTGCACTACAAAGAAGTATCACTTCCCACCGGTCAAAAGGGACATCCACAAAATGTGTAAAAACCAGAAAGGCAAGACAGGCCCTGGAGAACAGGGAGCCTTGTTATGCTGATGGGCGGGATGTAAATTGCCAACTGCCTCTCTGGAGGAGTGCATTGTGTTCCCTAAAACAAGTAAACAACAGAGCTACAGAGCCAAGGGCACTTCCAGTCTAGGGAATATACCTTGGGAAAACTGAAAATCAAAAAGACACAGCCACCCCAAAATTTAGGGCTGCACTGCTTACAAGGACCTCAACTTGGGTACACCTTAAATATCCCAGGAAATATAAAAATGGTTCAAAAAATTGTGGTACTTACGTACAATGGAATATCCCTCAGCCATGAAATCAATGTCATAAGACCAGTAGCAGCAAAATGGGTGGATTCAGGTACGATGATTCTAAGTGAAATAAGTCACACAGAAAAAGAAACTTATCCTAAGATATCACTTATGAAGATCCTGTAAACATGGCTACACTTGAACTGAGTTAGGAAAGAGAACAGTGTCTCACATTTAGAAAACACTCTTATGCCTGCTTAAGGGGGAAGGAGAGGTGGGGTGATGCATAAAACCAGAGTTTGATATAAGCACAGGTACCGTTCCAAAAACCAACTATGGAATAGACAAGACCTACACCTTCCTCAGTGAAAGGGACTCAAAACCCCATATTTCCCGCAGAGGAATATATCTGACTAGTAAAGTAAGAATCTTAAAACCTATGTATTGATATGTCTCCGTAAGGGAATCAAGTGTGTCTAGACTGGGATAAATATGGCAGCGAGAATCAGCTCAAACCCACTATAAAAAGGAATTTCAAAAATAAAACAAAAAAACTGGGAAATTCTTTACAATTCCTTCAGGGTCTCTGATGAAACCTGAAATGACCCTATCTACAATGACAGCTGGATGTGGCATAAGGCTGGACACTTGGGACTGAGAGGATTGGTGAGATTGGGTGAGCAAATGCAGACCCTTTAAAGCAATAATGCATGGCACATTTTCCATGGGTCCCAACTCTCCAGGTTGAAGGGAATATTACTACAGATATAAAATGTACGGGAATCCTAGAGAACGGACACACTGTGAATACGAAAGGTTTCTAAAACTCAATGAATAGTCCCTCTCCTGGTGCTCCGGTTTGACTTTCCATCTGCTTTATTATCAACCTCCCAACTTGGAGAGACAGCCCCTTTAACCTCCTGGTTCGCACAGGTTGCCAATTTGGCAGAGGATGAAAGGGAAGAGGGAGAACCAATGAGAGAGTAGCTGTTAGGCATTTGGACGGGCACATATCACTGTAATTTCCCGGCAGGAAGAAGAATTAACCAAAGTCTCAGCCACCCACCGGGAATCAGTATAGATCCGGAACCAAAATTTTGGACTTGCGGTCAGCTCACCAAAAACGAGTTGAAAAATGGAGCTCAGGGGCACAGCAATTCACAAACTGGCCGAGTAATAAAGGACAACTATCGTCCAAAAATCTGTTGAGGGAAGGCAACGAGGCGGACTTGAAAGCGAGGCAGAATAGCAGGAAACAGATTTCAAGAGGTACGTTGGAATCGCCTTTAAAGCACAGGAAGAGGGGCACAACTTCGACAATGAAGCACTTGGCCAAAAAGGGCGTATGCGTTTTCTCCTGAATATATTCAGGAGAAAACGCATACGCCCTTTTTGGCCAAGCAAGCAAGCGGGCAATGCAAATGTGCACTACAAAGAAGTATCACTTCCCACCGGTCAAAAGGGACATCCACAAAATGTGTAAAAACCAGAAAGGCAAGACAGGCCCTGGAGAACAGGGAGCCTTGTTATGCTGATGGGCCGGATGTAAATTGCCAACTGCCTCTCTGGAGGAGTGCATTGTGTTCCCTAAAACAAGTAAACAACAGAGCTACAGAGCCAAGGGCACTTCTAGTCTAGGGAATATACCTTGGGAAAACTGAAAATCAAAAAGACACAGCCACCCCAAAATTTAGGGCTGCACTGCTTACAAGGACCTCAACTTGGGTACACCTTAAATATCCCAGGAAATATAAAAATGGTTCAAAAAATTGTGGTACTTACGTACGATGGAATATCCCTCAGCCATGAAATCAATGTCATAAGACCAGTAGCAGCAAAATGGGTGGATTCAGGTACGATGATTCTAAGTGAAATAAGTCACAGGGAAAAAGAAACTTATCATAAGATATCACTTATGAAGATCCTGTAAACATGGCTACACTTGAACTGAGTTAGGAAAGAGAACAGTGTCTCACATTTAGAAAACACTCTTATGCCTGCTTAAGGGGGAAGGAGAGGTGGGGTGATGCATAAAACCAGAGTTTGATATAAGCACAGGTACCGTTCCAAAAACCAACTATGGAATAGACAAGACCTACACCTTCCTCAGTGAAAGGGACTCAAAACCCCATATTTCCCGCAGAGGAATATATCTGACTAGTAAAGTAAGAATCTTAAAACCTATGTATTGATATGTCTCCGTAAGGGAATCAAGTGTGTCTAGACTGGGATAAATATGGCAGCGAGAATCAGCTCAAACCCACTATAAAAAGGAATTTCAAAAATAAAACAAAAAAACTGGGAAATTCTTTACAATTCCTTCAGGGTCTCTGATGAAACCTGAAATGACCCTATCTACAATGACAGCTGGATGTGGCATAAGGCTGGACACTTGGGACTGAGAGGATTGGTGAGATTGGGTGAGCAAATGCAGACCCTTTAAAGCAATAATGCATGGCACATTTTCCATGGGTCCCAACTCTCCAGGTTGAAGGGAATATTACTACAGATATAAAATGTACGGGAATCCTAGAGAACGGACACACTGTGAATACGAAAGGTTTCTAAAACTCAATGAATAGTCCCTCTCCTGGTGCTCCGGTTTGACTTTCCATCTGCTTTATTATCAACCTCCCAACTTGGAGAGACAGCCCCTTTAACCTCCTGGTTCGCACAGGTTGCCAATTTGGCAGAGGATGAAAGGGAAGAGGGAGAACCAATGAGAGAGTAGCTGTTAGGCATTTGGACGGGCACATATCACTGTAATTTCCCGGCAGGAAGAAGAATTAACCAAAGTCTCAGCCACCCACCGGGAATCAGTATAGATCCGGAACCAAAATTTTGGACTTGCGGTCAGCTCACCAAAAACGAGTTGAAAAATGGAGCTCAGGGGCACAGCAATTCACAAACTGGCCGAGTAATAAAGGACAACTATCGTCCAAAAATCTGTTGAGGGAAGGCAACGAGGCGGACTTGAAAGCGAGGCAGAATAGCAGGAAACAGATTTCAAGAGGTACGTTGGAATCGCCTTTAAAGCACAGGAAGAGGGGCACAACTTCGACAATGAAGCACTTGGCCAAAAAGGGCGTATGCGTTTTCTCCTGAATATATTCAGGAGAAAACGCATACGCCCTTTTTGGCCAAGCAAGCAAGCGGGCAATGCAAATGTGCACTACAAAGAAGTATCACTTCCCACCGGTCAAAAGGGACATCCACAAAATGTGTAAAAACCAGAAAGGCAAGACAGGCCCTGGAGAACAGGGAGCCTTGTTATGCTGATGGGCCGGATGTAAATTGCCAACTGCCTCTCTGGAGGAGTGCATTGTGTTCCCTAAAACAAGTAAACAACAGAGCTACAGAGCCAAGGGCACTTCTAGTCTAGGGAATATACCTTGGGAAAACTGAAAATCAAAAAGACACAGCCACCCCAAAATTTAGGGCTGCACTGCTTACAAGGACCTCAACTTGGGTACACCTTAAATATCCCAGGAAATATAAAAATGGTTCAAAAAATTGTGGTACTTACGTACGATGGAATATCCCTCAGCCATGAAATCAATGTCATAAGACCAGTAGCAGCAAAATGGGTGGATTCAGGTACGATGATTCTAAGTGAAATAAGTCACAGGGAAAAAGAAACTTATCATAAGATATCACTTATGAAGATCCTGTAAACATGGCTACACTTGAACTGAGTTAGGAAAGAGAACAGTGTCTCACATTTAGAAAACACTCTTATGCCTGCTTAAGGGGGAAGGAGAGGTGGGGTGATGCATAAAACCAGAGTTTGATATAAGCACAGGTACCGTTCCAAAAACCAACTATGGAATAGACAAGACCTACACCTTCCTCAGTGAAAGGGACTCAAAACCCCATATTTCCCGCAGAGGAATATATCTGACTAGTAAAGTAAGAATCTTAAAACCTATGTATTGATATGTCTCCGTAAGGGAATCAAGTGTGTCTAGACTGGGATAAATATGGCAGCGAGAATCAGCTCAAACCCACTATAAAAAGGAATTTCAAAAATAAAACAAAAAAACTGGGAAATTCTTTACAATTCCTTCAGGGTCTCTGATGAAACCTGAAATGACCCTATCTACAATGACAGCTGGATGTGGCATAAGGCTGGACACTTGGGACTGAGAGGATTGGTGAGATTGGGTGAGCAAATGCAGACCCTTTAAAGCAATAATGCATGGCACATTTTCCATGGGTCCCAACTCTCCAGGTTGAAGGGAATATTACTACAGATATAAAATGTACGGGAATCCTAGAGAACGGACACACTGTGAATACGAAAGGTTTCTAAAACTCAATGAATAGTCCCTCTCCTGGTGCTCCGGTTTGACTTTCCATCTGCTTTATTATCAACCTCCCAACTTGGAGAGACAGCCCCTTTAACCTCCTGGTTCGCACAGGTTGCCAATTTGGCAGAGGATGAAAGGGAAGAGGGAGAACCAATGAGAGAGTAGCTGTTAGGCATTTGGACGGGCACATATCACTGTAATTTCCCGGCAGGAAGAAGAATTAACCAAAGTCTCAGCCACCCACCGGGAATCAGTATAGATCCGGAACCAAAATTTTGGACTTGCGGTCAGCTCACCAAAAACGAGTTGAAAAATGGAGCTCAGGGGCACAGCAATTCACAAACTGGCCGAGTAATAAAGGACAACTATCGTCCAAAAATCTGTTGAGGGAAGGCAACGAGGCGGACTTGAAAGCGAGGCAGAATAGCAGGAAACAGATTTCAAGAGGTACGTTGGAATCGCCTTTAAAGCACAGGAAGAGGGGCACAACTTCGACAATGAAGCACTTGGCCAAAAAGGGCGTATGCGTTTTCTCCTGAATATATTCAGGAGAAAACGCATACGCCCTTTTTGGCCAAGCAAGCAAGCGGGCAATGCAAATGTGCACTACAAAGAAGTATCACTTCCCACCGGTCAAAAGGGACATCCACAAAATGTGTAAAAACCAGAAAGGCAAGACAGGCCCTGGAGAACAGGGAGCCTTGTTATGCTGATGGGCCGGATGTAAATTGCCAACTGCCTCTCTGGAGGAGTGCATTGTGTTCCCTAAAACAAGTAAACAACAGAGCTACAGAGCCAAGGGCACTTCCAGTCTAGGGAATATACCTTGGGAAAACTGAAAATCAAAAAGACACAGCCACCCCAAAATTTAGGGCTGCACTGCTTACAAGGACCTCAACTTGGGTACACCTTAAATATCCCAGGAAATATAAAAATGGTTCAAAAAATTGTGGTACTTACGTACGATGGAATATCCCTCAGCCATGAAATCAATGTCATAAGACCAGTAGCAGCAAAATGGGTGGATTCAGGTACGATGATTCTAAGTGAAATAAGTCACAGGGAAAAAGAAACTTATCATAAGATATCACTTATGAAGATCCTGTAAACATGGCTACACTTGAACTGAGTTAGGAAAGAGAACAGTGTCTCACATTTAGAAAACACTCTTATGCCTGCTTAAGGGGGAAGGAGAGGTGGGGTGATGCATAAAACCAGAGTTTGATATAAGCACAGGTACCGTTCCAAAAACCAACTATGGAATAGACAAGACCTACACCTTCCTCAGTGAAAGGGACTCAAAACCCCATATTTCCCGCAGAGGAATATATCTGACTAGTAAGAATCTTAAAACCTATGTATTGATATGTCTCCGTAAGGGAATCAAGTGTGTCTAGACTGGGATAAATATGGCAGCGAGAATCAGCTCAAACCCACTATAAAAAGGAATTTCAAAAATAAAACAAAAAAACTGGGAAATTCTTTACAATTCCTTCAGGGTCTCTGATGAAACCTGAAATGACCCTATCTACAATGACAGCTGGATGTGGCATAAGGCTGGACACTTGGGACTGAGAGGATTGGTGAGATTGGGTGAGCAAATGCAGACCCTTTAAAGCAATAATGCATGGCACACATTCCATGGGTCCCAACTCTCCAGGTTGAAGGGAATATTACTACAGATATAACATGTACGGGAATCCTAGAGAACGGACACACTGTGAATACGAAAGGTTTCTAAAACTCAACGAATAGTCCCTCTCCTGGTGCTCCGGTTTGACTTTCCATCTGCTTTATTATCAACCTCCCAACTTGGAGAGACAGCCCCTTTAACCTCCTGGTTCGCACAGGTTGCCAATTTGGCAGAGGATGAAAGGGAAGAGGGAGAACCAATGAGAGAGTAGCTGTTAGGCATTTGGACGGGCACATATCACTGTAATTTCCCGGCAGGAAGAAGAATTAACCAAAGTCTCAGCCACCCACCGGGAATCAGTATAGATCCTGAACCAAAATTTTGGACTTGCGGTCAGCTCACCAAAAACGAGTTGAAAAATGGAGCTCAGGGGCACAGCAATTCACAAACTGGCCGAGTAATAAAGGACAACTATCGTCCAAAAATCTGTTGAGGGAAGGCAACGAGGCGGACTTGAAAGCGAGGCAGAATAGCAGGAAACAGATTTCAAGAGGTACGTTGGAATCGCCTTTAAAGCACAGGAAGAGGGGCACAACTTCGACAATGATGCACTTGGCCAAAAAGGGCGTATGCGTTTTCTCCTGAATATATTCAGGAGAAAACGCATACGCCCTTTTTGGCCAAGCAAGCAAGCGGGCAATGCAAATCTGCACTACAAAGAAGTATCACTTCCCACCGGTCAAAAGGGACATCCACAAAATGTGTAAAAACCAGAAAGGCAAGACAGGCCCTGGAGAACAGGGAGCCTTGTTATGCTGATGGGCGGGATGTAAATTGCCAACTGCCTCTCTGGAGGAGTGCATTGTGTTCCCTAAAACAAGTAAAGAACAGAGCTACAGAGCCAAGGGCACTTCCAGTCTAGGGAATATACCTTGGGAAAACTGAAAATCAAAAAGACACAGCCACCCCAAAATTTAGGGCTGCACTGCTTACAAGGACCTCAACTTGGGTACACCTTAAATATCCCAGGAAATATAAAAATGGTTCAAAAAATTGTGGTACTTACGTACGATGGAATATCCCTCAGCCATGAAATCAATGTCATAAGACCAGTAGCAGCAAAATGGGTGGATTCAGGTACGATGATTCTAAGTGAAATAAGTCACAGAGAAAAAGAAACTTATCATAAGATATCACTTATGAAGATCCTGTAAACATGGCTACACTTGAACTGAGTTAGGAAAGAGAACAGTGTCTCACATTTAGAAAACACTCTTATGCCTGCTTAAGGGGGAAGGAGAGGTGGGGTGATGCATAAAACCAGAGTTTGATATAAGCACAGGTACCGTTCCAAAAACCAACTATGGAATAGACAAGACCTACACCGTCCTCAGTGAAAGGGACTCAAAACCCCATATTTCCCGCAGAGGAATATATCTGACTAGTAAGAATCTTAAAACCTATGTATTGATATGTCTCCATAAGGGAATCAAGTGTGTCTAGACTGGGATAAATATGGCAGCGAGAATCAGCTCAAACCCACTATAAAAAGGAATTTCAAAAATAAAACAAAAAAACTGGGAAATTCTTTACAATTCCTTCAGGGTCTCTGATGAAACCTGAAATGACCCTATCTACAATGACAGCTGGATGTGGCATAAGGCTGGACACTTGGGACTGAGAGGATTGGTGAGATTGGGTGAGCAAATGCAGACCCTTTAAAGCAATAATGCATGGCACACATTCCATGGGTCCCAACTCTCCAGGTTGAAGGGAATATTACTACAGATATAACATGTACGGGAATCCTAGAGAACGGACACACTGTGAATACGAAAGGTTTCTAAAACTCAATGAATAGTCCCTGTCCTGGTGCTCCGGTTTGACTTTCCATCTGCTTTATTATCAACCTCCCAACTTGGAGAGACAGCCCCTTTAACCTCCTGGTTCGCACAGGTTGCCAATTTGGCAGAGGATGAAAGGGAAGAGGGAGAACCAATGAGAGAGTAGCTGTTAGGCATTTGGACGGGCACATATCACTGTAATTTCCCGGCAGGAAGAAGAATTAACCAAAGTCTCAGCCACCCACCGGGAATCAGTATAGATCCTGAACCAAAATTTTGGACTTGCGGTCAGCTCACCAAAAACGAGTTGAAAAATGGAGCTCAGGGGCACAGCAATTCACAAACTGGCCGAGTAATAAAGGACAACTATCGTCCAAAAATCTGTTGAGGGAAGGCAACGAGGCGGACTTGAAAGCGAGGCAGAATAGCAGGAAACAGATTTCAAGAGGTACGTTGGAATCGCCTTTAAAGCACAGGAAGAGGGGCACAACTTCGACAATGACGCACTTGGCCAAAAAGGGCGTATGCGTTTTCTCCTGAATATATTCAGGAGAAAACGCATACGCCCTTTTTGGCCAAGCAAGCAAGCGGGCAATGCAAATCTGCACTACAAAGAAGTATCACTTCCCACCGGTCAAAAGGGACATCCACAAAATGTGTAAAAACCAGAAAGGCAAGACAGGCCCTGGAGAACAGGGAGCCTTGTTATGCTGATGGGCCGGATGTAAATTGCCAACTGCCTCTCTGGAGGAGTGCATTGTGTTCCCTAAAACAAGTAAACAACAGAGCTACAGAGCCAAGGGCACTTCCAGTCTAGGGAATATACCTTGGGAAAACTGAAAATCAAAAAGACACAGCCACCCCAAAATTTAGGGCTGCACTGCTTACAAGGACCTCAACTTGGGTACACCTTAAATATCCCAGGAAATATAAAAATGGTTCAAAAAATTGTGGTACTTACGTACGATGGAATATCCCTCAGCCATGAAATCAATGTCATAAGACCAGTAGCAGCAAAATGGGTGGATTCAGGTACGATGATTCTAAGTGAAATAAGTCACACAGAAAAAGAAACTTATCATAAGATATCACTTATGAAGATCCTGTAAACATGGCTACACTTGAACTGAGTTAGGAAAGAGAACAGTGTCTCACATTTAGAAAACACTCTTATGCCTGCTTAAGGGGGAAGGAGAGGTGGGGTGATGCATAAAACCAGAGTTTGATATAAGCACAGGTACCGTTCCAAAAACCAACTATGGAATAGACAAGACCTACACCTTCCTCAGTGAAAGGGACTCAAAACCCCATATTTCCCGCAGAGGAATATATCTGACTAGTAAGAATCTTAAAACCTATGTATTGATATGTCTCCGTAAGGGAATCAAGTGTGTCTAGACTGGGATAAATATGGCAGCGAGAATCAGCTCAAACCCACTATAAAAAGGAATTTCAAAAATAAAACAAAAAAACTGGGACATTCTTTACAATTCCTTCAGGGTCTCTGATGAAACCTGAAATGACCCTATCTACAATGACAGCTGGATGTGGCATAAGGCTGGACACTTGGGACTGAGAGGATTGGTGAGATTGGGTGAGCAAATGCAGACCCTTTAAAGCAATAATGCATGGCACACATTCCATGGGTCCCAACTCTCCAGGTTGAAGGGAATATTACTACAGATATAACATGTACGGGAATCCTAGAGAACGGACACACTGTGAATACGAAAGGTTTCTAAAACTCAACGAATAGTCCCTCTCCTGGTGCTCCGGTTTGACTTTCCATCTGCTTTATTATCAAACTCCCAACTTGGAGAGACAGCCCCTTTAACCTCCTGGTTCGCACAGGTTGCCAATTTGGCAGAGGATGAAAGGGAAGAGGGAGAACCAATGAGAGAGTAGCTGTTAGGCATTTGGACGGGCACATATCACTGTAATTTCCCGGCAGGAAGAAGAATTAACCAAAGTCTCAGCCACCCACCGGGAATCAGTATAGATCCTGAACCAAAATTTTGGACTTGCGGTCAGCTCACCAAAAACGAGTTGAAAAATGGAGCTCAGGGGCACAGCAATTCACAAACTGGCCGAGTAATAAAGGACAACTATCGTCCAAAAATCTGTTGAGGGAAGGCAACGAGGCGGACTTGAAAGCGAGGCAGAATAGCAGGAAACAGATTTCCAGAGGTACGTTGGAATCGCCTTTAAAGCACAGGAAGAGGGGCACAACTTCGACAATGATGCACTTGGCCAAAAAGGGCGTATGCGTTTTCTCCTGAATATATTCAGGAGAAAACGCATACGCCCTTTTTGGCCAAGCAAGCAAGCGGGCAATGCAAATCTGCACTACAAAGAAGTATCACTTCCCACCGGTCAAAAGGGACATCCACAAAATGTGTAAAAACCAGAAAGGCAAGACAGGCCCTGGAGAACAGGGAGCCTTGTTATGCTGATGGGCGGGATGTAAATTGCCAACTGCCTCTCTGGAGGAGTGCATTGTGTTCCCTAAAACAAGTAAAGAACAGAGCTACAGAGCCAAGGGCACTTCCAGTCTAGGGAATATACCTTGGGAAAACTGAAAATCAAAAAGACACAGCCACCCCAAAATTTAGGGCTGCACTGCTTACAAGGACCTCAACTTGGGTACACCTTAAATATCCCAGGAAATATAAAAATGGTTCAAAAAATTGTGGTACTTACGTACGATGGAATATCCCTCAGCCATGAAATCAATGTCATAAGACCAGTAGCAGCAAAATGGGTGGATTCAGGTACGATGATTCTAAGTGAAATAAGTCACACAGAAAAAGAAACTTATCATAAGATATCACTTATGAAGATCCTGTAAACATGGCTACACTTGAACTGAGTTAGGAAAGAGAACAGTGTCTCACATTTAGAAAACACTCTTATGCCTGCTTAAGGGGGAAGGAGAGGTGGGGAGATGCATAAAACCAGAGTTTGATATAAGCACAGGTACCGTTCCAAAAACCAACTATGGAATAGACAAGACCTACACCGTCCTCAGTGAAAGGGACTCAAAACCCCATATTTCCCGCAGAGGAATATATCTGACTAGTAAGAATCTTAAAACCTATGTATTGATATGTCTCCATAAGGGAATCAAGTGTGTCTAGACTGGGATAAATATGGCAGCGAGAATCAGCTCAAACCCACTATAAAAAGGAATTTCAAAAATAAAACAAAAAAACTGGGAAATTCTTTACAATTCCTTCAGGGTCTCTGATGAAACCTGAAATGACCCTATCTACAATGACAGCTGGATGTGGCATAAGGCTGGACACTTGGGACTGAGAGGATTGGTGAGATTGGGTGAGCAAATGCAGACCCTTTAAAGCAATAATGCATGGCACACATTCCATGGGTCCCAACTCTCCAGGTTGAAGGGAATATTACTACAGATATAACATGTACGGGAATCCTAGAGAACGGACACACTGTGAATACGAAAGGTTTCTAAAACTCAATGAATAGTCCCTGTCCTGGTGCTCCGGTTTGACTTTCCATCTGCTTTATTATCAACCTCCCAACTTGGAGAGACAGCCCCTTTAACCTCCTGGTTCGCACAGGTTGCCAATTTGGCAGAGGATGAAAGGGAAGAGGGAGAACCAATGAGAGAGTAGCTGTTAGGCATTTGGACGGGCACATATCACTGTAATTTCCCGGCAGGAAGAAGAATTAACCAAAGTCTCAGCCACCCACCGGGAATCAGTATAGATCCTGAACCAAAATTTTGGACTTGTGGTCAGCTCACCAAAAACGAGTTGAAAAATGGAGCTCAGGGGCACAGCAATTCACAAACTGGCCGAGTAATAAAGGACAACTATCGTCCAAAAATCTGTTGAGGGAAGGCAACGAGGCGGACTTGAAAGCGAGGCAGAATAGCAGGAAACAGATTTCAAGAGGTACGTTGGAATCGCCTTTAAAGCACAGGAAGAGGGGCACAACTTCGACAATGACGCACTTGGCCAAAAAGGGCGTATGCGTTTTCTCCTGAATATATTCAGGAGAAAACGCATACGCCCTTTTTGGCCAAGCAAGCAAGCGGGCAATGCAAATCTGCACTACAAAGAAGTATCACTTCCCACCGGTCAAAAGGGACATCCACAAAATGTGTAAAAACCAGAAAGGCAAGACAGGCCCTGGAGAACAGGGAGCCTTGTTATGCTGATGGGCCGGATGTAAATTGCCAACTGCCTCTCTGGAGGAGTGCATTGTGTTCCCTAAAACAAGTAAACAACAGAGCTACAGAGCCAAGGGCACTTCCAGTCTAGGGAATATACCTTGGGAAAACTGAAAATCAAAAAGACACAGCCACCCCAAAATTTAGGGCTGCACTGCTTACAAGGACCTCAACTTGGGTACACCTTAAATATCCCAGGAAATATAAAAATGGTTCAAAAAATTGTGGTACTTACGTACGATGGAATATCCCTCAGCCATGAAATCAATGTCATAAGACCAGTAGCAGCAAAATGGGTGGATTCAGGTACGATGATTCTAAGTGAAATAAGTCACACAGAAAAAGAAACTTATCATAAGATATCACTTATGAAGATCCTGTAAACATGGCTACACTTGAACTGAGTTAGGAAAGAGAACAGTGTCTCACATTTAGAAAACACTCTTATGCCTGCTTAAGGGGGAAGGAGAGGTGGGGTGATGCATAAAACCAGAGTTTGATATAAGCACAGGTACCGTTCCAAAAACCAACTATGGAATAGACAAGACCTACACCTTCCTCAGTGAAAGGGACTCAAAACCCCATATTTCCCGCAGAGGAATATATCTGACTAGTAAGAATCTTAAAACCTATGTATTGATATGTCTCCGTAAGGGAATCAAGTGTGTCTAGACTGGGATAAATATGGCAGCGAGAATCAGCTCAAACCCACTATAAAAAGGAATTTCAAAAATAAAACAAAAAAACTGGGAAATTCTTTACAATTCCTTCAGGGTCTCTGATGAAACCTGAAATGACCCTATCTACAATGACAGCTGGATGTGGCATAAGGCTGGACACTTGGGACTGAGAGGATTGGTGAGATTGGGTGAGCAAATGCAGACCCTTTAAAGCAATAATGCATGGCACATTTTCCATGGGTCCCAACTCTCCAGGTTGAAGGGAATATTACTACAGATATAAAATGTACGGGAATCCTAGAGAACGGACACACTGTGAATACGAAAGGTTTCTAAAACTCAATGAATAGTCCCTCTCCTGGTGCTCCGGTTTGACTTTCCATCTGCTTTATTATCAACCTCCCAACTTAGAGAGACAGCCCCTTTAACCTCCTGGTTCGCACAGGTTGCCAATTTGGCAGAGGATGAAAGGGAAGAGGGAGAACCAATGAGAGAGTAGCTGTTAGGCATTTGGACGGGCACATATCACTGTAATTTCCCGGCAGGAAGAAGAATTAACCAAAGTCTCAGCCACCCACCGGGAATCAGTATAGATCCGGAACCAAAATTTTGGACTTGCGGTCAGCTCACCAAAAACGAGTTGAAAAATGGAGCTCAGGGGCACAGCAATTCACAAACTGGCCGAGTATAAAGGACAACTATCGTCCAAAAATCTGTTGAGGGAAGGCAACGAGGCGGACTTGAAAGCGAGGCAGAATAGCAGGAAACAGATTTCAAGAGGTACGTTGGAATCGCCTTTAAAGCACAGGAAGAGGGGCACAACTTCGACAATGAAGCACTTGGCCAAAAAGGGCGTATGCGTTTTCTCCTGAATATATTCAGGAGAAAACGCATACGCCCTTTTTGGCCAAGCAAGCAAGCGGGCAATGCAAATCTGAACTACAAAGAAGTATCACTTCCCACCGGTCAAAAGGGACATCCACAAAATGTGTAAAAAACAGAAAGGCAAGACAGGCCCTGGAGAACAGGGAGCCTTGTTATGCTGATGGGCCGGATGTAAATTGCCAACTGCCTCTCTGGAGGAGTGCATTGTGTTCCCTAAAACAAGTAAACAACAGAGCTACAGAGCCAAGGGCACTTCCAGTCTAGGGAATATACCTTGGGAAAACTGAAAATCAAAAAGACACAGCCACCCCAAAATTTAGGGCTGCACTGCTTACAAGGACCTCAACTTGGGTACACCTTAAATATCCCAGGAAATATAAAAATGGTTCAAAAAATTGTGGTACTTACGTACGATGGAATATCCCTCAGCCATGAAATCAATGTCATAAGACCAGTAGCAGCAAAATGGGTGGATTCAGGTACGATGATTCTAAGTGAAATAAGTCACAGGGAAAAAGAAACTTATCATAAGATATCACTTATGAAGATCCTGTAAACATGGCTACACTTGAACTGAGTTAGGAAAGAGAACAGTGTCTCACATTTAGAAAACACTCTTATGCCTGCTTAAGGGGGAAGGAGAGGTGGGGTGATGCATAAAACCAGAGTTTGATATAAGCACAGGTACCGTTCCAAAAACCAACTATGGAATAGACAAGACCTACACCTTCCTCAGTGAAAGGGACTCAAAACCCCATATTTCCCGCAGAGGAATATATCTGACTAGTAAGAATCTTAAAACCTATGTATTGATATGTCTCCGTAAGGGAATCAAGTGTGTCTAGACTGGGATAAATATGGCAGCGAGAATCAGCTCAAACCCACTATAAAAAGGAATTTCAAAAATAAAACAAAAAAACTGGGAAATTCTTTACAATTCCTTCAGGGTCTCTGATGAAACCTGAAATGACCCTATCTACAATGACAGCTGGATGTGGCATAAGGCTGGACACTTGGGACTGAGAGGATTGGTGAGATTGGGTGAGCAAATGCAGACCCTTTAAAGCAATAATGCATGGCACACATTCCATGGGTCCCAACTCTCCAGGTTGAAGGGAATATTACTACAGATATAACATGTACGGGAATCCTAGAGAACGGAAACACTGTGAATACGAAAGGTTTCTAAAACTCAACGAATAGTCCCTCTCCTGGTGCTCCGGTTTGACTTTCCATCTGCTTTATTATCAACCTCCCAACTTGGAGAGACAGCCCCTTTAACCTCCTGGTTCGCACAGGTTGCCAATTTGGCAGAGGATGAAAGGGAAGAGGGAGAACCAATGAGAGAGTAGCTGTTAGGCATTTGGACGGGCACATATCACTGTAATTTCCCGGCAGGAAGAAGAATTAACCAAAGTCTCAGCCACCCACCGGGAATCAGTATAGATCCTGAACCAAAATTTTGGACTTGCGGTCAGCTCACCAAAAACGAGTTGAAAAATGGAGCTCAGGGGCACAGCAATTCACAAACTGGCCGAGTAATAAAGGACAACTATCGTCCAAAAATCTGTTGAGGGAAGGCAACGAGGCGGACTTGAAAGCGAGGCAGAATAGCAGGAAACAGATTTCCAGAGGTACGTTGGAATCGCCTTTAAAGCACAGGAAGAGGGGCACAACTTCGACAATGATGCACTTGGCCAAAAAGGGCGTATGCGTTTTCTCCTGAATATATTCAGGAGAAAACGCATACGCCCTTTTTGGCCAAGCAAGCAAGCGGGCAATGCAAATCTGCACTACAAAGAAGTATCACTTCCCACCGGTCAAAAGGGACATCCACAAAATGTGTAAAAACCAGAAAGGCAAGACAGGCCCTGGAGAACAGGGAGCCTTGTTATGCTGATGGGCGGGATGTAAATTGCCAACTGCCTCTCTGGAGGAGTGCATTGTGTTCCCTAAAACAAGTAAAGAACAGAGCTACAGAGCCAAGGGCACTTCCAGTCTAGGGAATATACCTTGGGAAAACTGAAAATCAAAAAGACACAGCCACCCCAAAATTTAGGGCTGCACTGCTTACAAGGACCTCAACTTGGGTACACCTTAAATATCCCAGGAAATATAAAAATGGTTCAAAAAATTGTGGTACTTACGTACGATGGAATATCCCTCAGCCATGAAATCAATGTCATAAGACCAGTAGCAGCAAAATGGGTGGATTCAGGTACGATGATTCTAAGTGAAATAAGTCACACAGAAAAAGAAACTTATCATAAGATATCACTTATGAAGATCCTGTAAACATGGCTACACTTGAACTGAGTTAGGAAAGAGAACAGTGTCTCACATTTAGAAAACACTCTTATGCCTGCTTAAGGGGGAAGGAGAGGTGGGGTGATGCATAAAACCAGAGTTTGATATAAGCACAGGTACCGTTCCAAAAACCAACTATGGAATAGACAAGACCTACACCGTCCTCAGTGAAAGGGACTCAAAACCCCATATTTCCCGCAGAGGAATATATCTGACTAGTAAGAATCTTAAAACCTATGTATTGATATGTCTCCGTAAGGGAATCAAGTGTGTCTAGACTGGGATAAATATGGCAGCGAGAATCAGCTCAAACCCACTATAAAAAGGAATTTCAAAAATAAAACAAAAAAACTGGGAAATTCTTTACAATTCCTTCAGGGTCTCTGATGAAACCTGAAATGACCCTATCTACAATGACAGCTGGATGTGGCATAAGGCTGGACACTTGGGACTGAGAGGATTGGTGAGATTGGGTGAGCAAATGCAGACCCTTTAAAGCAATAATGCATGGCACACATTCCATGGGTCCCAACTCTCCAGGTTGAAGGGAATATTACTACAGATATAACATGTACGGGAATCCTAGAGAACGGACACACTGTGAATACGAAAGGTTTCTAAAACTCAACGAATAGTCCCTCTCCTGGTGCTCCGGTTTGACTTTCCATCTGCTTTATTATCAACCTCCCAACTTGGAGAGACAGCCCCTTTAACCTCCTGGTTCGCACAGGTTGCCAATTTGGCAGAGGATGAAAGGGAAGAGGGAGAACCAATGAGAGAGTAGCTGTTAGGCATTTGGACGGGCACATATCACTGTAATTTCCCGGCAGGAAGAAGAATTAACCAAAGTCTCAGCCACCCACCGGGAATCAGTATAGATCCTGAACCAAAATTTTGGACTTGCGGTCAGCTCACCAAAAACGAGTTGAAAAATGGAGCTCAGGGGCACAGCAATTCACAAACTGGCCGAGTAATAAAGGACAACTATCGTCCAAAAATCTGTTGAGGGAAGGCAACGAGGCGGACTTGAAAGCGAGGCAGAATAGCAGGAAACAGATTTCCAGAGGTACGTTGGAATCGCCTTTAAAGCACAGGAAGAGGGGCACAACTTCGACAATGATGCACTTGGCCAAAAAGGGCGTATGCGTTTTCTCCTGAATATATTCAGGAGAAAACGCATACGCCCTTTTTGGCCAAGCAAGCAAGCGGGCAATGCAAATCTGCACTACAGAGAAGTATCACTTCCCACCGGTCAAAAGGGACATCCACAAAATGTGTAAAAACCAGAAAGGCAAGACAGGCCCTGGAGAACAGGGAGCCTTGTTATGCTGATGGGCGGGATGTAAATTGCCAACTGCCTCTCTGGAGGAGTGCATTGTGTTCCCTAAAACAAGTAAACAACAGAGCTACAGAGCCAAGGGCACTTCCAGTCTAGGGAATATACCTTGGGAAAACTGAAAATCAAAAAGACACAGCCACCCCAAAATTTAGGGCTGCACTGCTTACAAGGACCTCAACTTGGGTACACCTTAAATATCCCAGGAAATATAAAAATGGTTCAAAAAATTGTGGTACTTACGTACGATGGAATATCCCTCAGCCATGAAACCAATGTCATAAGACCAGTAGCAGCAAAATGGGTGGATTCAGGTACGATGATTCTAAGTGAAATAAGTCACACAGAAAAAGAAACTTATCATAAGATATCACTTATGAAGATCCTGTAAACATGGCTACACTTGAACTGAGTTAGGAAAGAGAACAGTGTCTCACATTTAGAAAACACTCTTATGCCTGCTTAAGGGGGAAGGAGAGGTGGGGTGATGCATAAAACCAGAGTTTGATATAAGCACAGGTACCGTTCCAAAAACCAACTATGGAATAGACAAGACCTACACCTTCCTCAGTGAAAGGGACTCAAAACCCCATATTTCCCGCAGAGGAATATATCTGACTAGTAAAGTAAGAATCTTAAAACCTATGTATTGATATGTCTCCGTAAGGGAATCAAGTGTGTCTAGACTGGGATAAATATGGCAGCGAGAATCAGCTCAAACCCACTATAAAAAGGAATTTCAGAAATAAAACAAAAAAACTGGGAAATTCTTTACAATTCCTTCAGGGTCTCTGATGAAACCTGAAATGACCCTATCTACAATGACAGCTGGATGTGGCATAAGGCTGGACACTTGGGACTGAGAGGATTGGTGAGATTGGGTGAGCAAATGCAGACCCTTTAAAGCAATAATGCATGGCACACATTCCATGGGTCCCAACTCTCCAGGTTGAAGGGAATATTACTACAGATATAACATGTACGGGAATCCTAGAGAACGGACACACTGTGAATACGAAAGGTTTCTAAAACTCAACGAATAGTCCCTCTCCTGGTGCTCCGGTTTGACTTTCCATCTGCTTTATTATCAACCTCCCAACTTGGAGAGACAGCCCATTTAACCTCCTGGTTCGCACAGGTTGCCAATTTGGCAGAGGATGAAAGGGAAGAGGGAGAACCAATGAGAGAGTAGCTGTTAGGCATTTGGACGGGCACATATCACTGTAATTTCCCGGCAGGAAGAAGAATTAACCAAAGTCTCAGCCACCCACCGGGAATCAGTATAGATCCTGAACCAAAATTTTGGACTTGCGGTCAGCTCACCAAAAACGAGTTGAAAAATGGAGCTCAGGGGCACAGCAATTCACAAACTGGCCGAGTAATAAAGGACAACTATCGTCCAAAAATCTGTTGAGGGAAGGCAACGAGGCGGACTTGAAAGCGAGGCAGAATAGCAGGAAACAGATTTCAAGAGGTACGTTGGAATCGCCTTTAAAGCACAGGAAGAGGGGCACAACTTCGACAATGATGCACTTGGCCAAAAAGGGCGTATGCGTTTTCTCCTGAATATATTCAGGAGAAAACGCATACGCCCTTTTTGGCCAAGCAAGCAAGCGGGCAATGCAAATCTGCACTACAGAGAAGTATCACTTCCCACCGGTCAAAAGGGACATCCACAAAATGTGTAAAAACCAGAAAGGCAAGACAGGACCTGGAGAACAGGGAGCCTTGTTATGCTGATGGGCGGGATGTAAATTGCCAACTGCCTCTCTGGAGGAGTGCATTGTGTTCCCTAAAACAAGTAAACAACAGAGCTACAGAGCCAAGGGCACTTCCAGTCTAGGGAATATACCTTGGGAAAACTGAAAATCAAAAAGACACAGCCACCCCAAAATTTAGGGCTGCACTGCTTACAAGGACCTCAACTTGGGTACACCTTAAATATCCCAGGAAATATAAAAATGGTTCAAAAAATTGTGGTACTTACGTACGATGGAATATCCCTCAGCCATGAAACCAATGTCATAAGACCAGTAGCAGCAAAATGGGTGGATTCAGGTACGATGATTCTAAGTGAAATAAGTCACACAGAAAAAGAAACTTATCATAAGATATCACTTATGAAGATCCTGTAAACATGGCTACACTTGAACTGAGTTAGGAAAGAGAACAGTGTCTCACATTTAGAAAACACTCTTATGCCTGCTTAAGGGGGAAGGAGAGGTGGGGTGATGCATAAAACCAGAGTTTGATATAAGCACAGGTACCGTTCCAAAAACCAACTATGGAATAGACAAGACCTACACCTTCCTCAGTGAAAGGGACTCAAAACCCCATATTTCCCGCAGAGGAATATATCTGACTAGTAAGAATCTTAAAACCTATGTATTGATATGTCTCCGTAAGGGAATCAAGTGTGTCTAGACTGGGATAAATATGGCAGCGAGAATCAGCTCAAACCCACTATAAAAAGGAATTTCAAAAATAAAACAAGAAAACTGGGAAATTCTTTACAATTCCTTCAGGGTCTCTGATGAAACCTGAAATGACCCTATCTACAATGACAGCTGGATGTGGCATAAGGCTGGACACTTGGGACTGAGAGGATTGGTGAGATTGGGTGAGCAAATGCAGACCCTTTAAAGCAATAATGCATGGCACACATTCCATGGGTCCCAACTCTCCAGGTTGAAGGGAATATTACTACAGATATAACATGTACGGGAATCCTAGAGAACGGACACACTGTGAATACGAAAGGTTTCTAAAACTCAACGAATAGTCCCTCTCCTGGTGCTCCGGTTTGACTTTCCATCTGCTTTATTATCAACCTCCCAACTTGGAGAGACAGCCCATTTAACCTCCTGGTTCGCACAGGTTGCCAATTTGGCAGAGGATGAAAGGGAAGAGGGAGAACCAATGAGAGAGTAGCTGTTAGGCATTTGGACGGGCACATATCACTGTAATTTCCGGGCAGGAAGAAGAATTAACCAAAGTCTCAGCCACCCACTGGGAATCAGTATAGATCCTGAACCAAAATTTTGGACTTGCGGTCAGCTCACCAAAAACGAGTTGAAAAATGGAGCTCTGGGGCACAGCAATTCACAAACTGGCCGAGTAATAAAGGACAACTATCGTCCAAAAATCTGTTGAGGGAAGGCAACGAGGTGGACTTGAAAGCGAGGCAGAATAGCAGGAAACAGATTTCAAGAGGTACGTTGGAATCGCCTTTAAAGCACAGGAAGAGGGGCACAACTTCGACAATGATGCACTTGGCCAAAAAGGTCGTATGCATTTTCTCCTGAATATATTCAGGAGAAAACGCATACGCCCTTTTTGGCCAAGCAAGCAAGCGGGCAATGCAAATCTGCACTACAAAGAAGTATCACTTCCCACCGGTCAAAAGGGACATCCACAAAATGTGTAAAAACCAGAAAGGCAAGACAGGCCCTAGAGAACAGGGAGCCTTGTTATGCTGATGGGCGCGATGTAAATTGCCAACTGCCTCTCTGGAGGAGTGTATTGTGTTCCCTAAAACAAGTAAACAACAGAGCTACAGAGCCAAGGGCACTTCCAGTCTAGGGAATATACCTTGGGAAAACTGAAAATCAAAAAGACACAGCCACCCCAAAATTTAGGGCTGCACTGCTTACAAGGACCTCAACTTGGGTACACCTTAAATATCCCAGGAAATATAAAAATGGTTCAAAAAATTGTGGTACTTACGTACGATGGAATATCCCTCAGCCATGAAATCAATGTCATAAGACCAGTAGCAGCAAAATGGGTGGATTCAGGTACGATGATTCTAAGTGAAATAAGTCACAGAGAAAAAGAAACTTATCATAAGATATCACTTATGAAGATCCTGTAAACATGGCTACACGTGAACTGAGTTAGGAAAGAGAACAGTGTCTCACATTTAGAAAACACTCTTATGCCTGCTTAAGGGGGAAGGAGAGGTGGGGTGATGCATAAAACCAGAGTTTGATATAAGCACAGGTACCGTTCCAAAAACCAACTATGGAATAGACAAGACCTACACCTTCCTCAGTGAAAGGGACTCAAAACCCCATATTTCCTGCAGAGGAATATATCTGACTAGTAAGAATCTTAAAACCTATGTATTGATATGTCTCCGTAAGGGAATCAAGTGTGTCTAGACTGGCATAAACATGGCAGCGAGAATCAGCTCAAACCCACTATAAAAAGGAATTTCAAAAATAAAACAAAAAAACTGGGAAATTCTTTACAATTCCTTCAGGGTCTCTGATGAAACCTGAAATGACCCTATCTACAATGACAGCTGGATGTGGCATAAGGCTGGACACTTGGGACTGAGAGGATTGGTGAGATTGGGTGAGCAAATGCAGACCCTTTAAAGCAATAATGCATGGCACACATTCCATGGGTCCCAACTCTCCAGGTTGAAGGGAATATTACTACAGATATAACATGTACGGGAATCCTAGAGAACGGACACACTGTGAATACGAAAGGTTTCTAAAACTCAACGAATAGTCCCTCTCCTGGTGCTCCGGTTTGACTTTCCATCTGCTTTATTATCAACCTCCCAACTTGGAGAGACAGCCCCTTTAACCTCCTGGTTCGCACAGGTTGCCAATTTGGCAGAGGATGAAAGGGAAGAGGGAGAACCAATGAGAGAGTAGCTGTTAGGCATTTGGACGGGCACATATCACTGTAATTTCCCGGCAGGAAGAAGAATTAACCAAAGTCTCAGCCACCCACCGGGAATCAGTATAGATCCTGAACCAAAATTTTGGACTTGCGGTCAGCTCACCAAAAACGAGTTGAAAAATGGAGCTCAGGGGCACAGCAATTCACAAACTGGCCGAGTAATAAAGGACAACTATCGTCCAAAAATCTGTTGAGGGAAGGCAACGAGGCGGACTTGAAAGCGAGGCAGAATAGCAGGAAACAGATTTCCAGAGGTACGTTGGAATCGCCTTTAAAGCACAGGAAGAGGGGCACAACTTCGACAATGATGCACTTGGCCAAAAAGGGCGTATGCGTTTTCTCCTGAATATATTTAGGAGAAAACGCATACGCCCTTTTTGGCCAAGCAAGCAAGCGGGCAATGCAAATCTGCACTACAAAGAAGTATCACTTCCCACCGGTCAAAAGGGACATCCACAAAATGTGTAAAAACCAGAAAGGCAAGACAGGCCCTGGAGAACAGGGAGCCTTGTTATGCTGATGGGCGGGATGTAAATTGCCAACTGCCTCTCTGGAGGAGTGCATTGTGTTCCCTAAAACAAGTAAACAACAGAGCTACAGAGCCAAGGGCACTTCCAGTCTAGGGAATATACCTTGGGAAAACTGAAAATCAAAAAGACACAGCCACCCCAAAATTTAGGGCTGCACTGCTTACAAGGACCTCAACTTGGGTACACCTTAAATATCCCAGGAAATATAAAAATGGTTCAAAAAATTGTGGTACTTATGTACGATGGAATATCCCTCAGCCATGAAATCAATGTCATAAGACCAGTAGCAGCAAAATGGGTGGATTCAGGTACGATGATTCTAAGTGAAATAAGTCACAGAGAAAAAGAAACTTATCATAAGATATCACTTATGAAGATCCTGTAAACATGGCTACACGTGAACTGAGTTAGGAAAGAGAACAGTGTCTCACATTTAGAAAACACTCTTATGCCTGCTTAAGGGGGAAGGAGAGGTGGGGTGATGCATAAAACCAGAGTTTGATATAAGCACAGGTACCGTTCCAAAAACCAACTATGGAATAGACAAGACCTACACCTTCCTCAGTGAAAGGGACTCAAAACCCCATATTTCCTGCAGAGGAATATATCTGACAAGTAAGAATCTTAAAACCTATGTATTGATATGTCTCCGTAAGGGAATCAAGTGTGTCTAGACTGGCATAAACATGGCAGCGAGAATCAGCTCAAACCCACTATAAAAAGGAATTTCAAAAATAAAACAAAAAAACTGGGAAATTCTTTACAATTCCTTCAGGGTCTCTGATGAAACCTGAAATGACCCTATCTACAATGACAGCTGGATGTGGCATAAGGCTGGACACTTGGGACTGAGAGGATTGGTGAGATTGGGTGAGCAAATGCAGACCCTTTAAAGCAATAATGCATGGCACACATTCCATGGGTCCCAACTCTCCAGGTTGAAGGGAATATTACTACAGATATAACATGTACGGGAATCCTAGAGAACGGACACACTGTGAATACGAAAGGTTTCTAAAACTCAACGAATAGTCCCTCTCCTGGTGCTCCGGTTTGACTTTCCATCTGCTTTATTATCAACCTCCCAACTTGGAGAGACAGCCCCTTTAACCTCCTGGTTCGCACAGGTTGCCAATTTGGCAGAGGATGAAAGGGAAGAGGGAGAACCAATGAGAGAGTAGCTGTTAGGCATTTGGACGGGCACATATCACTGTAATTTCCCGGCAGGAAGAAGAATTAACCAAAGTCTCAGCCACCCACCGGGAATCAGTATAGATCCTGAACCAAAATTTTGGACTTGCGGTCAGCTCACCAAAAACGAGTTGAAAAATGGAGCTCAGGGGCACAGCAATTCACAAACTGGCCGAGTAA
Source organism: Hyperoodon ampullatus (assembly GCF_949752795.1). Classification (NCBI taxonomy): domain Eukaryota; kingdom Metazoa; phylum Chordata; class Mammalia; order Artiodactyla; family Ziphiidae; genus Hyperoodon; species Hyperoodon ampullatus. The sequence goes on along the minus strand of NW_027640597.1, from coordinate 79,314 downwards.
TAAAGGACAACTATCGTCCAAAAATCTGTTGAGGGAAGGCAACGAGGCGGACTTGAAAGCGAGGCAGAATAGCAGGAAACAGATTTCCAGAGGTACGTTGGAATCGCCTTTAAAGCACAGGAAGAGGGGCACAACTTCGACAATGATGCACTTGGCCAAAAAGGGCGTATGCGTTTTCTCCTGAATATATTCAGGAGAAAACGCATACGCCCTTTTTGGCCAAGCAAGCAAGCGGGCAATGCAAATCTGCACTACAAAGAAGTATCACTTCCCACCGGTCAAAAGGGACATCCACAAAATGTGTAAAAACCAGAAAGGCAAGACAGGCCCTGGAGAACAGGGAGCCTTGTTATGCTGATGGGCGGGATGTAAATTGCCAACTGCCTCTCTGGAGGAGTGCATTGTGTTCCCTAAAACAAGTAAACAACAGAGCTACAGAGCCAAGGGCACTTCCAGTCTAGGGAATATACCTTGGGAAAACTGAAAATCAAAAAGACACAGCCACCCCAAAATTTAGGGCTGCACTGCTTACAAGGACCTCAACTTGGGTACACCTTAAATATCCCAGGAAATATAAAAATGGTTCAAAAAATTGTGGTACTTACGTACGATGGAATATCCCTCAGCCATGAAACCAATGTCATAAGACCAGTAGCAGCAAAATGGGTGGATTCAGGTACGATGATTCTAAGTGAAATAAGTCACAGAGAAAAAGAAACTTATCATAAGATATCACTTATGAAGATCCTGTAAACATGGCTACACTTGAACTGAGTTAGGAAAGAGAACAGTGTCTCACATTTAGAAAACACTCTTATGCCTGCTTAAGGGGGAAGGAGAGGTGGGGTGATGCATAAAACCAGAGTTTGATATAAGCACAGGTACCGTTCCAAAAACCAACTATGGAATAGACAAGACCTACACCTTTCTCAGTGAAAGGGACTCAAAACCCCATATTTCCCGCAGAGGAATATATCTGACTAGTAAGAATCTTAAAACCTATGTATTGATATGTCTCCGTAAGGGAATCAAGTGTGTCTAGACTGGGATAAATATGGCAGCGAGAATCAGCTCAAACCCACTATAAAAAGGAATTTCAAAAATAAAACAAAAAAACTGGGAAATTCTTTACAATTCCTTCAGGGTCTCTGATGAAACCTGAAATGACCCTATCTACAATGACAGCTGGATGTGGCATAAGGCTGGACACTTGGGACTGAGAGGATTGGTGAGATTGGGTGAGCAAATGCAGACCCTTTAAAGCAATAATGCATGGCACACATTCCATGGGTCCCAACTCTCCAGGTTGAAGGGAATATTACTACAGATATAACATGTACGGGAATCCTAGAAAACGGACACACTGTGAATACGAAAGGTTTCTAAAACTCAACGAATAGTCCCTCTCCTGGTGCTCCGGTTTGACTTTCCATCTGCTTTATTATCAACCTCCCAACTTGGAGAGACAGCCCCTTTAACCTCCTGGTTCGCACAGGTTGCCAATTTGGCAGAGGATGAAAGGGAAGAGGGAGAACCAATGAGAGAGTAGCTGTTAGGCATTTGGACGGGCACATATCACTGTAATTTCCCGGCAGGAAGAAGAATTAACCAAAGTCTCAGCCACCCACCGGGAATCAGTATAGATCCTGAACCAAAATTTTGGACTTGCGGTCAGCTCACCAAAAACGAGTTGAAAAATGGAGCTCAGGGGCACAGCAATTCACAAACTGGCCGACTAATAAAGGACAACTATCGTCCAAAAATCTGTTGAGGGAAGGCAACGAGGCGGACTTGAAAGCGAGGCAGAATAGCAGGAAACAGATTTCAAGAGGTACGTTGGAATCGCCTTTAGAGCACAGGAAGAGGGGCACAACTTCGACAATGATGCACTTGGCCAAAAAGGGCGTATGCGTTTTCTCCTGAATATATTCAGGAGAAAACGCATACGCCCTTTTTGGCCAAGCAAGCAAGCGGGCAATGCAAATCTGCACTACAGAGAAGTATCACTTCCCACCGGTCAAAAGGGACATCCACAAAATGTGTAAAAACCAGAAAGGCAAGACAGGCCCTGGAGAACAGGGAGCCTTGTTATGCTGATGGGTGGGATGTAAATTGCCAACTGCCTCTCTGGAGGAGTGCATTGTGTTCCCTAAAACAAGTAAACAACAGAGCTACAGAGCCAAGGGCACTTCCAGTCTAGGGAATATACCTTGGGAAAACTGAAAATCAAAAAGACACAGCCACCCCAAAATTTAGGGCTGCACTGCTTACAAGGACCTCAACTTGGGTACACCTTAAATATCCCAGGAAATATAAAAATGGTTCAAAAAATTGTGGTACTTACGTACGATGGAATATCCCTCAGCCATGAAATCAATGTCATAAGACCAGTAGCAGCAAAATGGGTGGATTCAGGTACGATGATTCTAAGTGAAATAAGTCACACAGAAAAAGAAACTTATCATAAGATATCACTTATGAAGATCCTGTAAACATGGCTACACTTGAACTGAGTTAGGAAAGAGAACAGTGTCTCACATTTAGAAAACACTCTTATGCCTGCTTAAGGGGGAAGGAGAGGTGGGGTGATGCATAAAACCAGAGTTTGATATAAGCACAGGTACCGTTCCAAAAACCAACTATGGAATAGACAAGACCTACACCTTCCTCAGTGAAAGGGACTCAAAACCCCATATTTCCCGCAGAGGAATATATCTGACTAGTAAGAATCTTAAAACCTATGTATTGATATGTCTCCGTAAGGGAATCAAGTGTGTCTAGACTGGGATAAATATGGCAGCGAGAATCAGCTCAAACCCACTATAAAAAGGAATTTCAAAAATAAAACAAAAAAACTGGGAAATTCTTTACAATTCCTTCAGGGTCTCTGATGAAACCTGAAATGACCCTATCTACAATGACAGCTGGATGTGGCATAAGGCTGGACACTTGGGACTGAGAGGATTGGTGAGATTGGGTGAGCAAATGCAGACCCTTTAAAGCAATAATGCATGGCACACATTCCATGGGTCCCAACTCTCCAGGTTGAAGGGAATATTACTACAGATATAACATGTACGGGAATCCTAGAGAACGGACACACTGTGAATACGAAAGGTTTCTAAAACTCAACGAATAGTCCCTCTCCTGGTGCTCCGGTTTGACTTTCCATCTGCTTTATTATCAACCTCCCAACTTGGAGAGACAGCCCCTTTAACCTCCTGGTTCGCACAGGTTGCCAATTTGGCAGAGGATGAAAGGGAAGAGGGAGAACCAATGAGAGAGTAGCTGTTAGGCATTTGGACGGGCACATATCACTGTAATTTCCCGGCAGGAAGAAGAATTAACCAAAGTCTCAGCCACCCACCGGGAATCAGTATACATCCTGAACCAAAATTTTGGACTTGCGGTCAGCTCACCAAAAACGAGTTGAAAAATGGAGCTCAGGGGCACAGCAATTCACAAACTGGCCGAGTAATAAAGGACAACTATCGTCCAAAAATCTGTTGAGGGAAGGCAACGAGGCGGACTTGAAAGCGAGGCAGAATAGCAGGAAACAGATTTCCAGAGGTACGTTGGAATCGCCTTTAAAGCACAGGAAGAAGGGCACAACTTCGACAATGATGCACTTGGCCAAAAAGGGCGTATGCGTTTTCTCCTGAATATATTCAGGAGAAAACGCATACGCCCTTTTTGGCCAAGCAAGCAAGCGGGCAATGCAAATCTGCACTACAGAGAAGTATCACTTCCCACCGGTCAAAAGGGACATCCACAAAATGTGTAAAAACCAGAAAGGCAAGACAGGCCCTGGAGAACAGGGAGCCTTGTTATGCTGATGGGCGGGATGTAAATTGCCAACTGCCTCTCTGGAGGAGTGCATTGTGTTCCCTAAAACAAGTAAACAACAGAGCTACAGAGCCAAGGGCACTTCCAGTCTAGGGAATATACCTTGGGAAAACTGAAAATCAAAAAGACACAGCCACCCCAAAATTTAGGGCTGCACTGCTTACAAGGACCTCAACTTGGGTACACCTTAAATATCCCAGGAAATATAAAAATGGTTCAAAAAATTGTGGTACTTACGTACGATGGAATATCCCTCAGCCATGAAATCAATGTCATAAGACCAGTAGCAGCAAAATGGGTGGATTCAGGTACGATGATTCTAAGTGAAATAAGTCACACAGAAAAAGAAACTTATCATAAGATATCACTTATGAAGATCCTGTAAACATGGCTACTCTTGAACTGAGTTAGGAAAGAGAACAGTGTCTCACATTTAGAAAACACTCTTATGCCTGCTTAAGGGGGAAGGAGAGGTGGGGTGATGCATAAAACCAGAGTTTGATATAAGCACAGGTACCGTTCCAAAAACCAACTATGGAATAGACAAGACCTACACCTTCCTCAGTGAAAGGCACTCAAAACACCATATTTCCCGCAGAGGAATATATCTGACTAGTAAGAATCTTAAAACCTATGTATTGATATGTCTCCGTAAGGGAATCAAGTGTGTCTAGACTGGGATAAATATGGCAGCGAGAATCAGCTCAAACCCACTATAAAAAGGAATTTCAAAAATAAAACAAAAAAACTGGGAAATTCTTTACAATTCCTTCAGGGTCTCTTTTGAAACCTGAAATGACCCTATCTACAATGACAGCTGGATGTGGCATAAGGCTGGACACTTGGGACTGAGAGGATTGGTGAGATTGGGTGAGCAAATGCAGACCCTTTAAAGCAATAATGCATGGCACACATTCCATGGGTCCCAACTCTCCAGGTTGAAGGGAATATTACTACAGATATAACATGTACGGGAATCCTAGAGAACGGACACACTGTGAATACGAAAGGTTTCTAAAACTCAACGAATAGTCCCTCTCCTGGTGCTCCGGTTTGACTTTCCATCTGCTTTATTATCAACCTCCCAACTTGGAGAGACAGCCCCTTTAACCTCCTGGTTCGCACAGGTTGCCAATTTGGCAGAGGATGAAAGGGAAGAGGGAGAACCAATGAGAGAGTAGCTGTTAGGCATTTGGACGGGCACATATCACTGTAATTTCCCGGCAGGAAGAAGAATTAACCAAAGACTCAGCCACCCACCGGGAATCAGTATAGATCCTGAACCAAAATTTTGGACTTGCGGTCAGCTCACCAAAAACGAGTTGAAAAATGGAGCTCAGGGGCGCAGCAATTCACAAACTGGCCGAGTAATAAAGGACAACTATCGTCCAAAAATCCGTTGAGGGAAGGCAATGAGGCGGACTTGAAAGCGTGGCAGAATAGCAGGAAACAGATTTCAAGAGGTACGTTGGAATCGCCTTTAAAGCACAGGAAGAGGGGCACAACTTCGACAATGATGCACTTGGCCAAAAAGGGCGTATGCGTTTTCTCCTGAATATATTCAGGAGAAAACGCATACGCCCTTTTTGGCCAAGCAAGCAAGCGGGCAATGCAAATCTGCACTACAAAGAAGTATCACTTCCCACCAGTCAAAAGGGATATCCACAAAATGTGTAAAAACCAGAAAGGCAAGACAGGCCCTGCAGAACAGGGTGCCTTGTTATGCTGATGGGCGGGATGCAAATTGCCAACTGCCTCTCTGGAGGAGTGCATTGTGTTCCCTAAAACAAGTAAACAACAGAGCTACAGAGCCAAGGGCACTTCCAGTCTAGGGAATATACCTTGGGAAAACTGAAAATCAAAAAGACACAGCCACCCCAAAATTTAGGGCTGCACTGCTTACAAGGACCTCAACTTGGGTACACCTTAAATATCCCAGGAAATATAAAAATGGTTCAAAAAATTGTGGTACTTACGTACGATGGAATATCCCTCAGCCATGAAATCAATGTCATAAGACCAGTAGCAGCAAAATGGGTGGATTCAGGTACGATGATTCTAAGTGAAATAAGTCACAGAGAAAAAGAAACTTATCATAAGATATCACTTATGAAGATCCTGTAAACATGGCTACACTTGAACTGAGTTAGGAAAGAGAACAGTGTCTCACATTTAGAAAACACTCTTATGCCTGCTTAAGGGGGAAGGAGAGGTGGGGTGATGCATAAAACCAGAGTTTGATATAAGCACAGGTACCGTTCCAAAAACCAACTATGGAATAGACAAGACCTACACCTTCCTCAGTGAAAGGGACTCAAAACCCCATATTTCCCGCAGAGGAATATATCTGACTAGTAAGAATCTTAAAACCTATGTATTGGTATGTCTCCGTAAGGGAATCAAGTGTGTCTAGACTGGGATAAATATGGCAGCGAGAATCATCTCAAACCCACTATGAAAAGGAATTTCAAAAATAAAACAAAAAAACTGGGAAATTCTTTACAATTCCTTCAGGGTCTCTGATGAAACCTGAAATGACCCTATCTACAATGACAGCTGGATGTGGCATAAGGCTGGACACTTGGGACTGAGAGGATTGGTGAGATTGGGTGAGCAAATGCAGACCCTTTAAAGCAATAATGCATGGCACACATTCCATGGGTCCCAACTCTCCAGGTTGAAGGGAATATTACTACAGATATAACATGTACGGGAATCCTAGAGAACGGACACACTGTGAATACGAAAGGTTTCTAAAACTCAACGAATAGTCCCTCTCCTGGTGCTCCGGTTTGACTTTCCATCTGCTTTATTATCAACCTCCCAACTTGGAGAGACAGCCCCTTTAACCTCCTGGTTCGCACAGGTTGCCAATTTGGCAGAGGATGAAAGGGAAGAGGGAGAACCAATGAGAGAGTAGCTGTTAGGCATTTGGACGGGCACATATCACTGTAATTTCCCGGCAGGAAGAAGAATTAACCAAAGTCTCAGCCACCCACCGGGAATCAGTATAGATCCTGAACCAAAATTTTGGACTTGCGGTCAGCTCACCAAAAACGAGTTGAAAAATGGAGCTCAGGGGCACAGCAATTCACAAACTGGCCGAGTAATAAAGGACAACTATCGTCCAAAAATCTGTTGAGGGAAGGCAACGAGGCGGACTTGAAAGCGAGGCAGAATAGCAGGAAACAGATTTCAAGAGGTACGTTGGAATCGCCTTTAAAGCACAGGAAGAGGGGCACAACTTCGACAATGATGCACTTGGCCAAAAAGGGCGTATGCGTTTTCTCCTGAATATATTCAGGAGAAAACGCATACGCCCTTTTTGGCCAAGCAAGCAAGCGGGCAATGCAAATCTGCACTACAGAGAAGTATCACTTCCCACCGGTCAAAAGGGACATCCACAAAATGTGTAAAAACCAGAAAGGCAAGACAGGCCCTGGAGAACAGGGAGCCTTGTTATGCTGATGGGCGGGATGTAAATTGCCAACTGCCTCTCTGGAGGAGTGCATTGTGTTCCCTAAAACAAGTAAACAACAGAGCTACAGAGCCAAGGGCACTTCCAGTCTAGGGAATATACCTTGGGAAAACTGAAAATCAAAAAGACACAGCCACCCCAAAATTTAGGGCTGCACTGCTTACAAGGACCTCAACTTGGGTACACCTTAAATATCCCAGGAAATATAAAAATGGTTCAAAAAATTGTGGTACTTACGTACGATGGAATATCCCTCAGCCATGAAATCAATGTCATAAGACCAGTAGCAGCAAAATGGGTGGATTCAGGTACGATGATTCTAAGTGAAATAAGTCACACAGAAAAAGAAACTTATCATAAGATATCACTTATGAAGATCCTGTAAACATGGCTACACTTGAACTGAGTTAGGAAAGAGAACAGTGTCTCACATTTAGAAAACACTCTTATGCCTGCTTAAGGGGGAAGGAGAGGTGGGGTGATGCATAAAACCAGAGTTTGATATAAGCACAGGTACCGTTCCAAAAACCAACTATGGAATAGACAAGACCTACACCTTCCTCAGTGAAAGGGACTCAAAACCCCATATTTCCCGCAGAGGAATATATCTGACTAGTAAGAATCTTAAAACCTATGTATTGATATGTCTCCGTAAGGGAATCAAGTGTGTCTAGACTGGGATAAATATGGCAGCGAGAATCAGCTCAAACCCACTATAAAAAGGAATTTCAAAAATAAAACAAAAAAACTGGGAAATTCTTTACAATTCCTTCAGGGTCTCTGATGAAACCTGAAATGACCCTATCTACAATGACAGCTGGATGTGGCATAAGGCTGGACACTTGGGACTGAGAGGATTGGTGAGATTGGGTGAGCAAATGCAGACCCTTTAAAGCAATAATGCATGGCACACATTCCATGGGTCCCAACTCTCCAGGTTGAAGGGAATATTACTACAGATATAACATGTACGGGAATCCTAGAGAACGGACACACTGTGAATACGAAAGGTTTCTAAAACTCAACGAATAGTCCCTCTCCTGGTGCTCCGGTTTGACTTTCCATCTGCTTTATTATCAACCTCCCAACTTGGAGAGACAGCCCCTTTAACCTCCTGGTTCGCACAGGTTGCCAATTTGGCAGAGGATGAAAGGGAAGAGGGAGAACCAATGAGAGAGTAGCTGTTAGGCATTTGGACGGGCACATATCACTGTAATTTCCCGGCAGGAAGAAGAATTAACCAAAGTCTCAGCCACCCACCGGGAATCAGTATAGATCCTGAACCAAAATTTTGGACTTGCGGTCAGCTCACCAAAAACGAGTTGAAAAATGGAGCTCAGGGGCACAGCAATTCACAAACTGGCCGAGTAATAAAGGACAACTATCGTCCAAAAATCTGTTGAGGGAAGGCAACGAGGCGGACTTGAAAGCGAGGCAGAATAGCAGGAAACAGATTTCAAGAGGTACGTTGGAATCGCCTTTAAAGCACAGGAAGAGGGGCACAACTTCGACAATGATGCACTTGGCCAAAAAGGGCGTATGCGTTTTCTCCTGAATATATTCAGGAGAAAACGCATACGCCCTTTTTGGCCAAGCAAGCAAGCGGGCAATGCAAATCTGCACTACAGAGAAGTATCACTTCCCACCGGTCAAAAGGGACATCCACAAAATGTGTAAAAACCAGAAAGGCAAGACAGGCCCTGGAGAACAGGGAGCCTTGTTATGCTGATGGGCGGGATGTAAATTGCCAACTGCCTCTCTGGAGGAGTGCATTGTGTTCCCTAAAACAAGTAAAGAACAGAGCTACAGAGCCAAGGGCACTTCCAGTCTAGGGAATATACCTTGGGAAAACTGAAAATCAAAAAGACACAGCCACCCCAAAATTTAGGGCTGCACTGCTTACAAGGACCTCAACTTGGGTACACCTTAAATATCCCAGGAAATATAAAAATGGTTCAAAAAATTGTGGTACTTACGTACGATGGAATATCCCTCAGCCATGAAATCAATGTCATAAGACCAGTAGCAGCAAAATGGGTGGATTCAGGTACGATGATTCTAAGTGAAATAAGTCACACAGAAACAGAAACTTATCATAAGATATCACTTATGAAGATCCTGTAAACATGGCTACACTTGAACTGAGTTAGGAAAGAGAACAGTGTCTCACATTTAGAAAACACTCTTATGCCTGCTTAAGGGGGAAGGAGAGGTGGGGTGATGCATAAAACCAGAGTTTGATATAAGCACAGGTACCGTTCCAAAAACCAACTATGGAATAGACAAGACCTACACCTTCCTCAGTGAAAGGGACTCAAAACCCCATATTTCCTGCAGAGGAATATATCTGACTAGTAAGAATCTTAAAACCTATGTATTGATATGTCTCCGTAAGGGAATCAAGTGTGTCTAGACTGGGATAAATATGGCAGCGAGAATCAGCTCAAACCCACTATAAAAAGGAATTTCAAAAATAAAACAAAAAAACTGGGAAATTCTTTACAATTCCTTCAGGGTCTCTGATGAAACCTGAAATGACCCTATCTACAATGACAGCTGGATGTGGCATAAGGCTGGACACTTGGGACTGAGAGGATTGGTGAGATTGGGTGAGCAAATGCAGACCCTTTAAAGCAATAATGCATGGCACACATTCCATGGGTCCCAACTCTCCAGGTTGAAGGGAATATTACTACAGATATAACATGTACGGGAATCCTAGAGAACGGACACACTGTGAATACGAAAGGTTTCTAAAACTCAACGAATAGTCCCTCTCCTGGTGCTCCGGTTTGACTTTCCATCTGCTTTATTATCAACCTCCCAACTTGGAGAGACAGCCCCTTTAACCTCCTGGTTCGCACAGGTTGCCAATTTGGCAGAGGATGAAAGGGAAGAGGGAGAACCAATGAGAGAGTAGCTGTTAGGCATTTGGACGGGCACATATCACTGTAATTTCCCGGCAGGAAGAAGAATTAACCAAAGTCTCAGCCACCCACCGGGAATCAGTATAGATCCTGAACCAAAATTTTGGACTTGCGGTCAGCTCACCAAAAACGAGTTGAAAAATGGAGCTCAGGGGCACAGCAATTCACAAACTGGCCGAGTAATAAAGGACAACTATCGTCCAAAAATCTGTTGAGGGAAGGCAACGAGGCGGACTTGAAAGCGAGGCAGAATAGCAGGAAACAGATTTCAAGAGGTACGTTGGAATCGCCTTTAAAGCACAGGAAGAGGGGCACAACTTCGACAATGATGCACTTGGCCAAAAAGGGCGTATGCGTTTTCTCCTGAATATATTCAGGAGAAAACGCATACGCCCTTTTTGGCCAAGCAAGCAAGCGGGCAATGCAAATCTGCACTACAGAGAAGTATCACTTCCCACCGGTCAAAAGGGACATCCACAAAATGTGTAAAAACCAGAAAGGCAAGACAGGCCCTGGAGAACAGGGAGCCTTGTTATGCTGATGGGCGGGATGTAAATTGCCAACTGCCTCTCTGGAGGAGTGCATTGTGTTCCCTAAAACAAGTAAACAACAGAGCTACAGAGCCAAGGGCACTTCCAGTCTAGGGAATATACCTTGGGAAAACTGAAAATCAAAAAGACACAGCCACCCCAAAATTTAGGGCTGCACTGCTTACAAGGACCTCAACTTGGGTACACCTTAAATATCCCAGGAAATATAAAAATGGTTCAAAAAATTGTGGTACTTACGTACGATGGAATATCCCTCAGCCATGAAATCAATGTCATAAGACCAGTAGCAGCAAAATGGGTGGATTCAGGTACCATGATTCTAAGTGAAATAAGTCACAGAGAAAAAGAAACTTATCATAAGATATCACTTATGAAGATCCTGTAAACATGGCTACACTTGAACTGAGTTAGGAAAGAGAACAGTGTCTCACATTTAGAAAACACTCTTATGCCTGCTTAAGGGGGAAGGAGAGGTGGGGTGATGCATAAAACCAGAGTTTGATATAAGCACAGGTACCGTTCCAAAAACCAACTATGGAATAGACAAGACCTACACCTTCCTCAGTGAAAGGGACTCAAAACCCCATATTTCCCGCAGAGGAATATATCTGACTAGTAAGAATCTTAAAACCTATGTATTGATATGTCTCCGTAAGGGAATCAAGTGTGTCTAGACTGGGATAAATATGGCAGCGAGAATCAGCTCAAACCCACTATAAAAAGGAATTTCAAAAATAAAACAAAAAAACTGGGAAATTCTTTACAATTCCTTCAGGGTCTCTGATGAAACCTGAAATGACCCTATCTACAATGACAGCTGGATGTGGCATAAGGCTGGACACTTGGGACTGAGAGGATTGGTGAGATTGGGTGAGCAAATGCAGACCCTTTAAAGCAATAATGCATGGCACACATTCCATGGGTCCCAACTCTCCAGGTTGAAGGGAATATTACTACAGATATAACATGTACGGGAATCCTAGAGAACGGACACACTGTGAATACGAAAGGTTTCTAAAACTCAACGAATAGTCCCTCTCCTGGTGCTCCGGTTTGACTTTCCATCTGCTTTATTATCAACCTCCCAACTTGGAGAGACAGCCCCTTTAACCTCCTGGTTCGCACAGGTTGCCAATTTGGCAGAGGATGAAAGGGAAGAGGGAGAACCAATGAGAGAGTAGCTGTTAGGCATTTGGACGGGCACATATCACTGTAATTTCCCGGCAGGAAGAAGAATTAACCAAAGTCTCAGCCACCCACCGGGAATCAGTATAGATCCTGAACCAAAATTTTGGACTTGCGGTCAGCTCACCAAAAACGAGTTGAAAAATGGAGCTCAGGGGCACAGCAATTCACAAACTGGCCGAGTAATAAAGGACAACTATCGTCCAAAAATCTGTTGAGGGAAGGCAACGAGGCGGACTTGAAAGCGAGGCAGAATAGCAGGAAACAGATTTCAAGAGGTACGTTGGAATCGCCTTTAAAGCACAGGAAGAGGGGCACAACTTCGACAATGATGCACTTGGCCAAAAAGGGCGTATGCGTTTTCTCCTGAATATATTCAGGAGAAAACGCATACGCCCTTTTTGGCCAAGCAAGCAAGCGGGCAATGCAAATCTGCACTACAGAGAAGTATCACTTCCCACCGGTCAAAAGGGACATCCACAAAATGTGTAAAAACCAGAAAGGCAAGACAGGCCCTGGAGAACAGGGAGCCTTGTTATGCTGATGGGCGGGATGTAAATTGCCAACTGCCTCTCTGGAGGAGTGCATTGTGTTCCCTAAAACAAGTAAACAACAGAGCTACAGAGCCAAGGGCACTTCCAGTCTAGGGAATATACCTTGGGAAAACTGAAAATCAAAAAGACACAGCCACCCCAAAATTTAGGGCTGCACTGCTTACAAGGACCTCAACTTGGGTACACCTTAAATATCCCAGGAAATATAAAAATGGTTCAAAAAATTGTGGTACTTACGTACGATGGAATATCCCTCAGCCATGAAATCAATGTCATAAGACCAGTAGCAGCAAAATGGGTGGATTCAGGTACCATGATTCTAAGTGAGATAAGTCACAGAGAAAAAGAAACTTATCATAAGATATCACTTATGAAGATCCTGTAAACATGGCTACACTTGAACTGAGTTAGGAAAGAGAACAGTGTCTCACATTTAGAAAACACTCTTATGCCTGCTTAAGGGGGAAGGAGAGGTGGGGTGATGCATAAAACCAGAGTTTGATATAAGCACAGGTACCGTTCCAAAAACCAACTATGGAATAGACAAGACCTACACCTTCCTCAGTGAAAGGGACTCAAAACCCCATATTTCCCGCAGAGGAATATATCTGACTAGTAAGAATCTTAAAACCTATGTATTGATATGTCTCCGTAAGGGAATCAAGTGTGTCTAGACTGGGATAAATATGGCAGCGAGAATCAGCTCAAACCCACTATAAAAAGGAATTTCAAAAATAAAACAAAAAAACTGGGAAATTCTTTACAATTCCTTCAGGGTCTCTGATGAAACCTGAAATGACCCTATCTACAATGACAGCTGGATGTGGCATAAGGCTGGACACTTGGGACTGAGAGGATTGGTGAGATTGGGTGAGCAAATGCAGACCCTTTAAAGCAATAATGCATGGCACACATTCCATGGGTCCCAACTCTCCAGGTTGAAGGGAATATTACTACAGATATAACATGTACGGGAATCCTAGAGAACGGACACACTGTGAATACGAAAGGTTTCTAAAACTCAACGAATAGTCCCTCTCCTGGTGCTCCGGTTTGACTTTCCATCTGCTTTATTATCAACCTCCCAACTTGGAGAGACAGCCCCTTTAACCTCCTGGTTCGCACAGGTTGCCAATTTGGCAGAGGATGAAAGGGAAGAGGGAGAACCAATGAGAGAGTAGCTGTTAGGCATTTGGACGGGCACATATCACTGTAATTTCCCGGCAGGAAGAAGAATTAACCAAAGTCTCAGCCACCCACCGGGAATCAGTATAGATCCTGAACCAAAATTTTGGACTTGCGGTCAGCTCACCAAAAACGAGTTGAAAAATGGAGCTCAGGGGCACAGCAATTCACAAACTGGCCGAGTAATAAAGGACAACTATCGTCCAAAAATCTGTTGAGGGAAGGCAACGAGGCGGACTTGAAAGCGAGGCAGAATAGCAGGAAACAGATTTCAAGAGGTACGTTGGAATCGCCTTTAAAGCACAGGAAGAGGGGCACAACTTCGACAATGATGCACTTGGCCAAAAAGGGCGTATGCGTTTTCTCCTGAATATATTCAGGAGAAAACGCATACGCCCTTTTTGGCCAAGCAAGCAAGCGGGCAATGCAAATCTGCACTACAGAGAAGTATCACTTCCCACCGGTCAAAAGGGACATCCACAAAATGTGTAAAAACCAGAAAGGCAAGACAGGCCCTGGAGAACAGGGAGCCTTGTTATGCTGATGGGCGGGATGTAAATTGCCAACTGCCTCTCTGGAGGAGTGCATTGTGTTCCCTAAAACAAGTAAAGAACAGAGCTACAGAGCCAAGGGCACTTCCAGTCTAGGGAATATACCTTGGGAAAACTGAAAATCAAAAAGACACAGCCACCCCAAAATTTAGGGCTGCACTGCTTACAAGGACCTCAACTTGGGTACACCTTAAATATCCCAGGAAATATAAAAATGGTTCAAAAAATTGTGGTACTTACATACGATGGAATATCCCTCAGCCATGAAATCAATGTCATAAGACCAGTAGCAGCAAAATGGGTGGATTCAGGTACGATGATTCTAAGTGAAATAAGTCACACAGAAAAAGAAACTTATCATAAGATATCACTTATGAAGATCCTGTAAACATGGCTACACTTGAACTGAGTTAGGAAAGAGAACAGTGTCTCACATTTAGAAAACACTCTTATGCCTGCTTAAGGGGGAAGGAGAGGTGGGGTGATGCATAAAACCAGAGTTTGATATAAGCACAGGTACCGTTCCAAAAACCAACTATGGAATAGACAAGACCTACACCTTCCTCAGTGAAAGGGACTCAAAACCCCATATTTCCCGCAGAGGAATATATCTGACTAGTAAGAATCTTAAAACCTATGTATTGGTATGTCTCCGTAAGGGAATCAAGTGTGTCTAGACTGGGATAAATATGGCAGCGAGAATCATCTCAAACCCACTATGAAAAGGAATTTCAAAAATAAAACAAAAAAACTGGGAAATTCTTTACAATTCCTTCAGGGTCTCTGATGAAACCTGAAATGACCCTATCTACAATGACAGCTGGATGTGGCATAAGGCTGGACACTTGGGACTGAGAGGATTGGTGAGATTGGGTGAGCAAATGCAGACCCTTTAAAGCAATAATGCATGGCACACATTCCATGGGTCCCAACTCTCCAGGTTGAAGGGAATATTACTACAGATATAACATGTACGGGAATCCTAGAGAACGGACACACTGTGAATACGAAAGGTTTCTAAAACTCAACGAATAGTCCCTCTCCTGGTGCTCCGGTTTGACTTTCCATCTGCTTTATTATCAACCTCCCAACTTGGAGAGACAGCCCCTTTAACCTCCTGGTTCGCACAGGTTGCCAATTTGGCAGAGGATGAAAGGGAAGAGGGAGAACCAATGAGAGAGTAGCTGTTAGGCATTTGGACGGGCACATATCACTGTAATTTCCCGGCAGGAAGAAGAATTAACCAAAGTCTCAGCCACCCACCGGGAATCAGTATAGATCCTGAACCAAAATTTTGGACTTGCGGTCAGCTCACCAAAAACGAGTTGAAAAATGGAGCTCAGGGGCACAGCAATTCACAAACTGGCCGAGTAATAAAGGACAACTATCGTCCAAAAATCTGTTGAGGGAAGGCAACGAGGCGGACTTGAAAGCGAGGCAGAATAGCAGGAAACAGATTTCAAGAGGTACGTTGGAATCGCCTTTAAAGCACAGGAAGAGGGGCACAACTTCGACAATGATGCACTTGGCCAAAAAGGGCGTATGCGTTTTCTCCTGAATATATTCAGGAGAAAACGCATACGCCCTTTTTGGCCAAGCAAGCAAGCGGGCAATGCAAATCTGCACTACAGAGAAGTATCACTTCCCACCGGTCAAAAGGGACATCCACAAAATGTGTAAAAACCAGAAAGGCAAGACAGGCCCTGGAGAACAGGGAGCCTTGTTATGCTGATGGGCGGGATGTAAATTGCCAACTGCCTCTCTGGAGGAGTGCATTGTGTTCCCTAAAACAAGTAAACAACAGAGCTACAGAGCCAAGGGCACTTCCAGTCTAGGGAATATACCTTGGGAAAACTGAAAATCAAAAAGACACAGCCACCCCAAAATTTAGGGCTGCACTGCTTACAAGGACCTCAACTTGGGTACACCTTAAATATCCCAGGAAATATAAAAATGGTTCAAAAAATTGTGGTACTTACGTACGATGGAATATCCCTCAGCCATGAAATCAATGTCATAAGACCAGTAGCAGCAAAATGGGTGGATTCAGGTACGATGATTCTAAGTGAAATAAGTCACAGAGAAAAAGAAACTTATCATAAGATATCACTTATGAAGATCCTGTAAACATGGCTACACTTGAACTGAGTTAGGAAAGAGAACAGTGTCTCACATTTAGAAAACACTCTTATGCCTGCTTAAGGGGGAAGGAGAGGTGGGGTGATGCATAAAACCAGAGTTTGATATAAGCACAGGTACCGTTCCAAAAACCAACTATGGAATAGACAAGACCTACACCTTCCTCAGTGAAAGGGACTCAAAACCCCATATTTCCCGCAGAGGAATATATCTGACTAGTAAAGTAAGAATCTTAAAACCTATGTATTGATATGTCTCCGTAAGGGAATCAAGTGTGTCTAGACTGGGATAAATATGGCAGCGAGAATCAGCTCAAACCCACTATAAAAAGGAATTTCAAAAATAAAACAAAAAAACTGGGAAATTCTTTACAATTCCTTCAGGGTCTCTGATGAAACCTGAAATGACCCTATCTACAATGACAGCTGGATGTGGCATAAGGCTGGACACTTGGGACTGAGAGGATTGGTGAGATTGGGTGAGCAAATGCAGACCCTTTAAAGCAATAATGCATGGCACACATTCCATGGGTCCCAACTCTCCAGGTTGAAGGGAATATTACTACAGATATAACATGTACGGGAATCCTAGAGAACGGACACACTGTGAATACGAAAGGTTTCTAAAACTCAACGAATAGTCCCTCTCCTGGTGCTCCGGTTTGACTTTCCATCTGCTTTATTATCAACCTCCCAACTTGGAGAGACAGCCCCTTTAACCTCCTGGTTCGCACAGGTTGCCAATTTGGCAGAGGATGAAAGGGAAGAGGGAGAACCAATGAGAGAGTAGCTGTTAGGCATTTGGACGGGCACATATCACTGTAATTTCCCGGCAGGAAGAAGAATTAACCAAAGTCTCAGCCACCCACCGGGAATCAGTATAGATCCTGAACCAAAATTTTGGACTTGCGGTCAGCTCACCAAAAACGAGTTGAAAAATGGAGCTCAGGGGCACAGCAATTCACAAACTGGCCGAGTAATAAAGGACAACTATCGTCCAAAAATCTGTTGAGGGAAGGCAACGAGGCGGACTTGAAAGCGAGGCAGAATAGCAGGAAACAGATTTCAAGAGGTACGTTGGAATCGCCTTTAAAGCACAGGAAGAGGGGCACAACTTCGACAATGATGCACTTGGCCAAAAAGGGCGTATGCGTTTTCTCCTGAATATATTCAGGAGAAAACGCATACGCCCTTTTTGGCCAAGCAAGCAAGCGGGCAATGCAAATCTGCACTACAGAGAAGTATCACTTCCCACCGGTCAAAAGGGACATCCACAAAATGTGTAAAAACCAGAAAGGCAAGACAGGCCCTGGAGAACAGGGAGCCTTGTTATGCTGATGGGCGGGATGTAAATTGCCAACTGCCTCTCTGGAGGAGTGCATTGTGTTCCCTAAAACAAGTAAAGAACAGAGCTACAGAGCCAAGGGCACTTCCAGTCTAGGGAATATACCTTGGGAAAACTGAAAATCAAAAAGACACAGCCACCCCAAAATTTAGGGCTGCACTGCTTACAAGGACCTCAACTTGGGTACACCTTAAATATCCCAGGAAATATAAAAATGGTTCAAAAAATTGTGGTACTTACGTACGATGGAATATCCCTCAGCCATGAAATCAATGTCATAAGACCAGTAGCAGCAAAATGGGTGGATTCAGGTACGATGATTCTAAGTGAAATAAGTCACACAGAAACAGAAACTTATCATAAGATATCACTTATGAAGATCCTGTAAACATGGCTACACTTGAACTGAGTTAGGAAAGAGAACAGTGTCTCACATTTAGAAAACACTCTTATGCCTGCTTAAGGGGGAAGGAGAGGTGGGGTGATGCATAAAACCAGAGTTTGATATAAGCACAGGTACCGTTCCAAAAACCAACTATGGAATAGACAAGACCTACACCTTCCTCAGTGAAAGGGACTCAAAACCCCATATTTCCTGCAGAGGAATATATCTGACTAGTAAGAATCTTAAAACCTATGTATTGATATGTCTCCGTAAGGGAATCAAGTGTGTCTAGACTGGGATAAATATGGCAGCGAGAATCAGCTCAAACCCACTATAAAAAGGAATTTCAAAAATAAAACAAAAAAACTGGGAAATTCTTTACAATTCCTTCAGGGTCTCTGATGAAACCTGAAATGACCCTATCTACAATGACAGCTGGATGTGGCATAAGGCTGGACACTTGGGACTGAGAGGATTGGTGAGATTGGGTGAGCAAATGCAGACCCTTTAAAGCAATAATGCATGGCACACATTCCATGGGTCCCAACTCTCCAGGTTGAAGGGAATATTACTACAGATATAACATGTACGGGAATCCTAGAGAACGGACACACTGTGAATACGAAAGGTTTCTAAAACTCAACGAATAGTCCCTCTCCTGGTGCTCCGGTTTGACTTTCCATCTGCTTTATTATCAACCTCCCAACTTGGAGAGACAGCCCCTTTAACCTCCTGGTTCGCACAGGTTGCCAATTTGGCAGAGGATGAAAGGGAAGAGGGAGAACCAATGAGAGAGTAGCTGTTAGGCATTTGGACGGGCACATATCACTGTAATTTCCCGGCAGGAAGAAGAATTAACCAAAGTCTCAGCCACCCACCGGGAATCAGTATAGATCCTGAACCAAAATTTTGGACTTGCGGTCAGCTCACCAAAAACGAGTTGAAAAATGGAGCTCAGGGGCACAGCAATTCACAAACTGGCCGAGTAATAAAGGACAACTATCGTCCAAAAATCTGTTGAGGGAAGGCAACGAGGCGGACTTGAAAGCGAGGCAGAATAGCAGGAAACAGATTTCAAGAGGTACGTTGGAATCGCCTTTAAAGCACAGGAAGAGGGGCACAACTTCGACAATGATGCACTTGGCCAAAAAGGGCGTATGCGTTTTCTCCTGAATATATTCAGGAGAAAACGCATACGCCCTTTTTGGCCAAGCAAGCAAGCGGGCAATGCAAATCTGCACTACAGAGAAGTATCACTTCCCACCGGTCAAAAGGGACATCCACAAAATGTGTAAAAACCAGAAAGGCAAGACAGGCCCTGGAGAACAGGGAGCCTTGTTATGCTGATGGGCGGGATGTAAATTGCCAACTGCCTCTCTGGAGGAGTGCATTGTGTTCCCTAAAACAAGTAAAGAACAGAGCTACAGAGCCAAGGGCACTTCCAGTCTAGGGAATATACCTTGGGAAAACTGAAAATCAAAAAGACACAGCCACCCCAAAATTTAGGGCTGCACTGCTTACAAGGACCTCAACTTGGGTACACCTTAAATATCCCAGGAAATATAAAAATGGTTCAAAAAATTGTGGTACTTACATACGATGGAATATCCCTCAGCCATGAAATCAATGTCATAAGACCAGTAGCAGCAAAATGGGTGGATTCAGGTACGATGATTCTAAGTGAAATAAGTCACACAGAAAAAGAAACTTATCATAAGATATCACTTATGAAGATCCTGTAAACATGGCTACACTTGAACTGAGTTAGGAAAGAGAACAGTGTCTCACATTTAGAAAACACTCTTATGCCTGCTTAAGGGGGAAGGAGAGGTGGGGTGATGCATAAAACCAGAGTTTGATATAAGCACAGGTACCGTTCCAAAAACCAACTATGGAATAGACAAGACCTACACCTTCCTCAGTGAAAGGGACTCAAAACCCCATATTTCCCGCAGAGGAATATATCTGACTAGTAAGAATCTTAAAACCTATGTATTGGTATGTCTCCGTAAGGGAATCAAGTGTGTCTAGACTGGGATAAATATGGCAGCGAGAATCATCTCAAACCCACTATGAAAAGGAATTTCAAAAATAAAACAAAAAAACTGGGAAATTCTTTACAATTCCTTCAGGGTCTCTGATGAAACCTGAAATGACCCTATCTACAATGACAGCTGGATGTGGCATAAGGCTGGACACTTGGGACTGAGAGGATTGGTGAGATTGGGTGAGCAAATGCAGACCCTTTAAAGCAATAATGCATGGCACACATTCCATGGGTCCCAACTCTCCAGGTTGAAGGGAATATTACTACAGATATAACATGTACGGGAATCCTAGAGAACGGACACACTGTGAATACGAAAGGTTTCTAAAACTCAACGAATAGTCCCTCTCCTGGTGCTCCGGTTTGACTTTCCATCTGCTTTATTATCAACCTCCCAACTTGGAGAGACAGCCCCTTTAACCTCCTGGTTCGCACAGGTTGCCAATTTGGCAGAGGATGAAAGGGAAGAGGGAGAACCAATGAGAGAGTAGCTGTTAGGCATTTGGACGGGCACATATCACTGTAATTTCCCGGCAGGAAGAAGAATTAACCAAAGTCTCAGCCACCCACCGGGAATCAGTATAGATCCTGAACCAAAATTTTGGACTTGCGGTCAGCTCACCAAAAACGAGTTGAAAAATGGAGCTCAGGGGCACAGCAATTCACAAACTGGCCGAGTAATAAAGGACAACTATCGTCCAAAAATCTGTTGAGGGAAGGCAACGAGGCGGACTTGAAAGCGAGGCAGAATAGCAGGAAACAGATTTCAAGAGGTACGTTGGAATCGCCTTTAAAGCACAGGAAGAGGGGCACAACTTCGACAATGATGCACTTGGCCAAAAAGGGCGTATGCGTTTTCTCCTGAATATATTCAGGAGAAAACGCATACGCCCTTTTTGGCCAAGCAAGCAAGCGGGCAATGCAAATCTGCACTACAGAGAAGTATCACTTCCCACCGGTCAAAAGGGACATCCACAAAATGTGTAAAAACCAGAAAGGCAAGACAGGCCCTGGAGAACAGGGAGCCTTGTTATGCTGATGGGCGGGATGTAAATTGCCAACTGCCTCTCTGGAGGAGTGCATTGTGTTCCCTAAAACAAGTAAAGAACAGAGCTACAGAGCCAAGGGCACTTCCAGTCTAGGGAATATACCTTGGGAAAACTGAAAATCAAAAAGACACAGCCACCCCAAAATTTAGGGCTGCACTGCTTACAAGGACCTCAACTTGGGTACACCTTAAATATCCCAGGAAATATAAAAATGGTTCAAAAAATTGTGGTACTTACATACGATGGAATATCCCTCAGCCATGAAATCAATGTCATAAGACCAGTAGCAGCAAAATGGGTGGATTCAGGTACGATGATTCTAAGTGAAATAAGTCACACAGAAAAAGAAACTTATCATAAGATATCACTTATGAAGATCCTGTAAACATGGCTACACTTGAACTGAGTTAGGAAAGAGAACAGTGTCTCACATTTAGAAAACACTCTTATGCCTGCTTAAGGGGGAAGGAGAGGTGGGGTGATGCATAAAACCAGAGTTTGATATAAGCACAGGTACCGTTCCAAAAACCAACTATGGAATAGACAAGACCTACACCTTCCTCAGTGAAAGGGACTCAAAACCCCATATTTCCCGCAGAGGAATATATCTGACTAGTAAGAATCTTAAAACCTATGTATTGGTATGTCTCCGTAAGGGAATCAAGTGTGTCTAGACTGGGATAAATATGGCAGCGAGAATCATCTCAAACCCACTATGAAAAGGAATTTCAAAAATAAAACAAAAAAACTGGGAAATTCTTTACAATTCCTTCAGGGTCTCTGATGAAACCTGAAATGACCCTATCTACAATGACAGCTGGATGTGGCATAAGGCTGGACACTTGGGACTGAGAGGATTGGTGAGATTGGGTGAGCAAATGCAGACCCTTTAAAGCAATAATGCATGGCACACATTCCATGGGTCCCAACTCTCCAGGTTGAAGGGAATATTACTACAGATATAACATGTACGGGAATCCTAGAGAACGGACACACTGTGAATACGAAAGGTTTCTAAAACTCAACGAATAGTCCCTCTCCTGGTGCTCCGGTTTGACTTTCCATCTGCTTTATTATCAACCTCCCAACTTGGAGAGACAGCCCCTTTAACCTCCTGGTTCGCACAGGTTGCCAATTTGGCAGAGGATGAAAGGGAAGAGGGAGAACCAATGAGAGAGTAGCTGTTAGGCATTTGGACGGGCACATATCACTGTAATTTCCCGGCAGGAAGAAGAATTAACCAAAGTCTCAGCCACCCACCGGGAATCAGTATAGATCCTGAACCAAAATTTTGGACTTGCGGTCAGCTCACCAAAAACGAGTTGAAAAATGGAGCTCAGGGGCACAGCAATTCACAAACTGGCCGAGTAATAAAGGACAACTATCGTCCAAAAATCTGTTGAGGGAAGGCAACGAGGCGGACTTGAAAGCGAGGCAGAATAGCAGGAAACAGATTTCAAGAGGTACGTTGGAATCGCCTTTAAAGCACAGGAAGAGGGGCACAACTTCGACAATGATGCACTTGGCCAAAAAGGGCGTATGCGTTTTCTCCTGAATATATTCAGGAGAAAACGCATACGCCCTTTTTGGCCAAGCAAGCAAGCGGGCAATGCAAATCTGCACTACAGAGAAGTATCACTTCCCACCGGTCAAAAGGGACATCCACAAAATGTGTAAAAACCAGAAAGGCAAGACAGGCCCTGGAGAACAGGGAGCCTTGTTATGCTGATGGGCGGGATGTAAATTGCCAACTGCCTCTCTGGAGGAGTGCATTGTGTTCCCTAAAACAAGTAAAGAACAGAGCTACAGAGCCAAGGGCACTTCCAGTCTAGGGAATATACCTTGGGAAAACTGAAAATCAAAAAGACACAGCCACCCCAAAATTTAGGGCTGCACTGCTTACAAGGACCTCAACTTGGGTACACCTTAAATATCCCAGGAAATATAAAAATGGTTCAAAAAATTGTGGTACTTACATACGATGGAATATCCCTCAGCCATGAAATCAATGTCATAAGACCAGTAGCAGCAAAATGGGTGGATTCAGGTACGATGATTCTAAGTGAAATAAGTCACACAGAAAAAGAAACTTATCATAAGATATCACTTATGAAGATCCTGTAAACATGGCTACACTTGAACTGAGTTAGGAAAGAGAACAGTGTCTCACATTTAGAAAACACTCTTATGCCTGCTTAAGGGGGAAGGAGAGGTGGGGTGATGCATAAAACCAGAGTTTGATATAAGCACAGGTACCGTTCCAAAAACCAACTATGGAATAGACAAGACCTACACCTTCCTCAGTGAAAGGGACTCAAAACCCCATATTTCCCGCAGAGGAATATATCTGACTAGTAAGAATCTTAAAACCTATGTATTGGTATGTCTCCGTAAGGGAATCAAGTGTGTCTAGACTGGGATAAATATGGCAGCGAGAATCATCTCAAACCCACTATGAAAAGGAATTTCAAAAATAAAACAAAAAAACTGGGAAATTCTTTACAATTCCTTCAGGGTCTCTGATGAAACCTGAAATGACCCTATCTACAATGACAGCTGGATGTGGCATAAGGCTGGACACTTGGGACTGAGAGGATTGGTGAGATTGGGTGAGCAAATGCAGACCCTTTAAAGCAATAATGCATGGCACACATTCCATGGGTCCCAACTCTCCAGGTTGAAGGGAATATTACTACAGATATAACATGTACGGGAATCCTAGAGAACGGACACACTGTGAATACGAAAGGTTTCTAAAACTCAACGAATAGTCCCTCTCCTGGTGCTCCGGTTTGACTTTCCATCTGCTTTATTATCAACCTCCCAACTTGGAGAGACAGCCCCTTTAACCTCCTGGTTCGCACAGGTTGCCAATTTGGCAGAGGATGAAAGGGAAGAGGGAGAACCAATGAGAGAGTAGCTGTTAGGCATTTGGACGGGCACATATCACTGTAATTTCCCGGCAGGAAGAAGAATTAACCAAAGTCTCAGCCACCCACCGGGAATCAGTATAGATCCTGAACCAAAATTTTGGACTTGCGGTCAGCTCACCAAAAACGAGTTGAAAAATGGAGCTCAGGGGCACAGCAATTCACAAACTGGCCGAGTAATAAAGGACAACTATCGTCCAAAAATCTGTTGAGGGAAGGCAACGAGGCGGACTTGAAAGCGAGGCAGAATAGCAGGAAACAGATTTCAAGAGGTACGTTGGAATCGCCTTTAAAGCACAGGAAGAGGGGCACAACTTCGACAATGATGCACTTGGCCAAAAAGGGCGTATGCGTTTTCTCCTGAATATATTCAGGAGAAAACGCATACGCCCTTTTTGGCCAAGCAAGCAAGCGGGCAATGCAAATCTGCACTACAGAGAAGTATCACTTCCCACCGGTCAAAAGGGACATCCACAAAATGTGTAAAAACCAGAAAGGCAAGACAGGCCCTGGAGAACAGGGAGCCTTGTTATGCTGATGGGCGGGATGTAAATTGCCAACTGCCTCTCTGGAGGAGTGCATTGTGTTCCCTAAAACAAGTAAACAACAGAGCTACAGAGCCAAGGGCACTTCCAGTCTAGGGAATATACCTTGGGAAAACTGAAAATCAAAAAGACACAGCCACCCCAAAATTTAGGGCTGCACTGCTTACAAGGACCTCAACTTGGGTACACCTTAAATATCCCAGGAAATATAAAAATGGTTCAAAAAATTGTGGTACTTACGTACGATGGAATATCCCTCAGCCATGAAATCAATGTCATAAGACCAGTAGCAGCAAAATGGGTGGATTCAGGTACGATGATTCTAAGTGAAATAAGTCACAGAGAAAAAGAAACTTATCATAAGATATCACTTATGAAGATCCTGTAAACATGGCTACACTTGAACTGAGTTAGGAAAGAGAACAGTGTCTCACATTTAGAAAACACTCTTATGCCTGCTTAAGGGGGAAGGAGAGGTGGGGTGATGCATAAAACCAGAGTTTGATATAAGCACAGGTACCGTTCCAAAAACCAACTATGGAATAGACAAGACCTACACCTTCCTCAGTGAAAGGGACTCAAAACCCCATATTTCCCGCAGAGGAATATATCTGACTAGTAAAGTAAGAATCTTAAAACCTATGTATTGATATGTCTCCGTAAGGGAATCAAGTGTGTCTAGACTGGGATAAATATGGCAGCGAGAATCAGCTCAAACCCACTATAAAAAGGAATTTCAAAAATAAAACAAAAAAACTGGGAAATTCTTTACAATTCCTTCAGGGTCTCTGATGAAACCTGAAATGACCCTATCTACAATGACAGCTGGATGTGGCATAAGGCTGGACACTTGGGACTGAGAGGATTGGTGAGATTGGGTGAGCAAATGCAGACCCTTTAAAGCAATAATGCATGGCACACATTCCATGGGTCCCAACTCTCCAGGTTGAAGGGAATATTACTACAGATATAACATGTACGGGAATCCTAGAGAACGGACACACTGTGAATACGAAAGGTTTCTAAAACTCAACGAATAGTCCCTCTCCTGGTGCTCCGGTTTGACTTTCCATCTGCTTTATTATCAACCTCCCAACTTGGAGAGACAGCCCCTTTAACCTCCTGGTTCGCACAGGTTGCCAATTTGGCAGAGGATGAAAGGGAAGAGGGAGAACCAATGAGAGAGTAGCTGTTAGGCATTTGGACGGGCACATATCACTGTAATTTCCCGGCAGGAAGAAGAATTAACCAAAGTCTCAGCCACCCACCGGGAATCAGTATAGATCCTGAACCAAAATTTTGGACTTGCGGTCAGCTCACCAAAAACGAGTTGAAAAATGGAGCTCAGGGGCACAGCAATTCACAAACTGGCCGAGTAATAAAGGACAACTATCGTCCAAAAATCTGTTGAGGGAAGGCAACGAGGCGGACTTGAAAGCGAGGCAGAATAGCAGGAAACAGATTTCAAGAGGTACGTTGGAATCGCCTTTAAAGCACAGGAAGAGGGGCACAACTTCGACAATGATGCACTTGGCCAAAAAGGGCGTATGCGTTTTCTCCTGAATATATTCAGGAGAAAACGCATACGCCCTTTTTGGCCAAGCAAGCAAGCGGGCAATGCAAATCTGCACTACAGAGAAGTATCACTTCCCACCGGTCAAAAGGGACATCCACAAAATGTGTAAAAACCAGAAAGGCAAGACAGGCCCTGGAGAACAGGGAGCCTTGTTATGCTGATGGGCGGGATGTAAATTGCCAACTGCCTCTCTGGAGGAGTGCATTGTGTTCCCTAAAACAAGTAAACAACAGAGCTACAGAGCCAAGGGCACTTCCAGTCTAGGGAATATACCTTGGGAAAACTGAAAATCAAAAAGACACAGCCACCCCAAAATTTAGGGCTGCACTGCTTACAAGGACCTCAACTTGGGTACACCTTAAATATCCCAGGAAATATAAAAATGGTTCAAAAAATTGTGGTACTTACGTACGATGGAATATCCCTCAGCCATGAAATCAATGTCATAAGACCAGTAGCAGCAAAATGGGTGGATTCAGGTACGATGATTCTAAGTGAAATAAGTCACAGAGAAAAAGAAACTTATCATAAGATATCACTTATGAAGATCCTGTAAACATGGCTACACTTGAACTGAGTTAGGAAAGAGAACAGTGTCTCACATTTAGAAAACACTCTTATGCCTGCTTAAGGGGGAAGGAGAGGTGAGGTGATGCATAAAACCAGAGTTTGATATAAGCACAGGTACCGTTCCAAAAACCAACTATGGAATAGACAAGACCTACACCGTCCTCAGTGAAAGGGACTCAAAACCCCATATTTCCTGCAGAGGAATATATCTGACTAGTAAGAATCTTAAAACCTATGTATTGATATGTCTCCGTAAGGGAATCAAGTGTGTCTAGACTGGGATAAATATGGCAGCGAGAATCAGCTCAAACCCACTATAAAAAGGAATTTCAAAAATAAAACAAAAAAACTGGGAAATTCTTTACAATTCCTTCAGGGTCTCTGATGAAACCTGAAATGACCCTATCTACAATGACAGCTGGATGTGGCATAAGGCTGGACACTTGGGACTGAGAGGATTGGTGAGATTGGGTGAGCAAATGCAGACCCTTTAAAGCAATAATGCATGGCACACATTCCATGGGTCCCAACTCTCCAGGTTGAAGGGAATATTACTACAGATATAACATGTACGGGAATCCTAGAGAACGGACACACTGTGAATACGAAAGGTTTCTAAAACTCAACGAATAGTCCCTCTCCTGGTGCTCCGGTTTGACTTTCCATCTGCTTTATTATCAACCTCCCAACTTGGAGAGACAGCCCCTTTAACCTCCTGGTTCGCACAGGTTGCCAATTTGGCAGAGGATGAAAGGGAAGAGGGAGAACCAATGAGAGAGTAGCTGTTAGGCATTTGGACGGGCACATATCACTGTAATTTCCCGGCAGGAAGAAGAATTAACCAAAGTCTCAGCCACCCACCGGGAATCAGTATAGATCCTGAACCAAAATTTTGGACTTGCGGTCAGCTCACCAAAAACGAGTTGAAAAATGGAGCTCAGGGGCACAGCAATTCACAAACTGGCCGAGTAATAAAGGACAACTATCGTCCAAAAATCTGTTGAGGGAAGGCAACGAGGCGGACTTGAAAGCGAGGCAGAATAGCAGGAAACAGATTTCAAGAGGTACGTTGGAATCGCCTTTAAAGCACAGGAAGAGGGGCACAACTTCGACAATGATGCACTTGGCCAAAAAGGGCGTATGCGTTTTCTCCTGAATATATTCAGGAGAAAACGCATACGCCCTTTTTGGCCAAGCAAGCAAGCGGGCAATGCAAATCTGCACTACAGAGAAGTATCACTTCCCACCGGTCAAAAGGGACATCCACAAAATGTGTAAAAACCAGAAAGGCAAGACAGGCCCTGGAGAACAGGGAGCCTTGTTATGCTGATGGGCGGGATGTAAATTGCCAACTGCCTCTCTGGAGGAGTGCATTGTGTTCCCTAAAACAAGTAAACAACAGAGCTACAGAGCCAAGGGCACTTCCAGTCTAGGGAATATACCTTGGGAAAACTGAAAATCAAAAAGACACAGCCACCCCAAAATTTAGGGCTGCACTGCTTACAAGGACCTCAACTTGGGTACACCTTAAATATCCCAGGAAATATAAAAATGGTTCAAAAAATTGTGGTACTTACGTACGATGGAATATCCCTCAGCCATGAAATCAATGTCATAAGACCAGTAGCAGCAAAATGGGTGGATTCAGGTACGATGATTCTAAGTGAAATAAGTCACAGAGAAAAAGAAACTTATCATAAGATATCACTTATGAAGATCCTGTAAACATGGCTACACTTGAACTGAGTTAGGAAAGAGAACAGTGTCTCACATTTAGAAAACACTCTTATGCCTGCTTAAGGGGGAAGGAGAGGTGGGGTGATGCATAAAACCAGAGTTTGATATAAGCACAGGTACCGTTCCAAAAACCAACTATGGAATAGACAAGACCTACACCTTCCTCAGTGAAAGGGACTCAAAACCCCATATTTCCCGCAGAGGAATATATCTGACTAGTAAGAATCTTAAAACCTATGTATTGATATGTCTCCGTAAGGGAATCAAGTGTGTCTAGACTGGGATAAATATGGCAGCGAGAATCAGCTCAAACCCACTATAAAAAGGAATTTCAAAAATAAAACAAAAAAACTGGGAAATTCTTTACAATTCCTTCAGGGTCTCTGATGAAACCTGAAATGACCCTATCTACAATGACAGCTGGATGTGGCATAAGGCTGGACACTTGGGACTGAGAGGATTGGTGAGATTGGGTGAGCAAATGCAGACCCTTTAAAGCAATAATGCATGGCACACATTCCATGGGTCCCAACTCTCCAGGTTGAAGGGAATATTACTACAGATATAACACGTACGGGAATCCTAGAGAACGGACACACTGTGAATACGAAAGGTTTCTAAAACTCAACGAATAGTCCCTCTCCTGGTGCTCCGGTTTGACTTTCCATCTGCTTTATTATCAACCTCCCAACTTGGAGAGACAGCCCCTTTAACCTCCTGGTTCGCACAGGTTGCCAATTTGGCAGAGGATGAAAGGGAAGAGGGAGAACCAATGAGAGAGTAGCTGTTAGGCATTTGGACGGGCACATATCACTGTAATTTCCCGGCAGGAAGAAGAATTAACCAAAGTCTCAGCCACCCACCGGGAATCAGTATAGATCCTGAACCAAAATTTTGGACTTGCGGTCAGCTCACCAAAAACGAGTTGAAAAATGGAGCTCAGGGGCACAGCAATTCACAAACTGGCCGAGTAATAAAGGACAACTATCGTCCAAAAATCTGTTGAGGGAAGGCAACGAGGCGGACTTGAAAGCGAGGCAGAATAGCAGGAAACAGATTTCCAGAGGTACGTTGGAATCGCCTTTAAAGCACAGGAAGAGGGGCACAACTTCGACAATGATGCACTTGGCCAAAAAGGGCGTATGCGTTTTCTCCTGAATATATTCAGGAGAAAACGCATACGCCCTTTTTGGCCAAGCAAGCAAGCGGGCAATGCAAAGCTGCACTACAGAGAAGTATCACTTCCCACCGGTCAAAAGGGACATCCACAAAATGTGTAAAAACCAGAAAGGCAAGACAGGCCCTGGAGAACAGGGAGCCTTGTTATGCTGATGGGCGGGATGTAAATTGCCAACTGCCTCTCTGGAGGAGTGCATTGTGTTCCCTAAAACAAGTAAACAACAGAGCTACAGAGCCAAGGGCACTTCCAGTCTAGGGAATATACCTTGGGAAAACTGAAAATCAAAAAGACACAGCCACCCCAAAATTTAGGGCTGCACTGCTTACAAGGACCTCAACTTGGGTACACCTTAAATATCCCAGGAAATATAAAAATGGTTCAAAAAATTGTGGTACTTACGTACGATGGAATATCCCTCAGCCATGAAATCAATGTCATAAGACCAGTAGCAGCAAAATGGGTGGATTCAGGTACGATGATTCTAAGTGAAATAAGTCACAGAGAAAAAGAAACTTATCATAAGATATCACTTATGAAGATCCTGTAAACATGGCTACACTTGAACTGAGTTAGGAAAGAGAACAGTGTCTCACATTTAGAAAACACTCTTATGCCTGCTTAAGGGGGAAGGAGAGGTGGGGTGATGCATAAAACCAGAGTTTGATATAAGCACAGGTACCGTTCCAAAAACCAACTATGGAATAGACAAGACCTACACCTTCCTCAGTGAAAGGGACTCAAAACCCCATATTTCCCGCAGAGGAATATATCTGACTAGTAAGAATCTTAAAACCTATGTATTGATATGTCTCCGTAAGGGAATCAAGTGTGTCTAGACTGGGATAAACATGGCAGCGAGAATCAGCTCAAACCCACTATAAAAAGGAATTTCAAAAATAAAACAAAAAAACTGGGAAATTCTTTACAATTCCTTCAGGGTCTCTGATGAAACCTGAAATGACCCTATCTACAATGACAGCTGGATGTGGCATAAGGCTGGACACTTGGGACTGAGAGGATTGGTGAGATTGGGTGAGCAAATGCAGACCCTTTAAAGCAATAATGCATGGCACACATTCCATGGGTCCCAACTCTCCAGGTTGAAGGGAATATTACTACAGATATAACATGTACGGGAATCCTAGAGAACGGACACACTGTGAATACGAAAGGTTTCTAAAACTCAACGAATAGTCCCTCTCCTGGTGCTCCGGTTTGACTTTCCATCTGCTTTATTATCAACCTCCCAACTTGGAGAGACAGCCCCTTTAACCTCCTGGTTCGCACAGGTTGCCAATTTGGCAGAGGATGAAAGGGAAGAGGGAGAACCAATGAGAGAGTAGCTGTTAGGCATTTGGACGGGCACATATCACTGTAATTTCCCGGCAGGAAGAAGAATTAACCAAAGTCTCAGCCACCCACCGGGAATCAGTATAGATCCTGAACCAAAATTTTGGACTTGCGGTCAGCTCACCAAAAACGAGTTGAAAAATGGAGCTCAGGGGCACAGCAATTCACAAACTGGCCGAGTAATAAAGGACAACTATCGTCCAAAAATCTGTTGAGGGAAGGCAACGAGGCGGACTTGAAAGCGAGGCAGAATAGCAGGAAACAGATTTCCAGAGGTACGTTGGAATCGCCTTTAAAGCACAGGAAGAGGGGCACAACTTCGACAATGATGCACTTGGCCAAAAAGGGCGTATGCGTTTTCTCCTGAAAATATTCAGGAGAAAACGCATACGCCCTTTTTGGCCAAGCAAGCAAGCGGGCAATGCAAATCTGCACTACAGAGAAGTATCACTTCCCACCGGTCAAAAGGGACATCCACAAAATGTGTAAAAACCAGAAAGGCAAGACAGGCCCTGGAGAACAGGGAGCCTTGTTATGCTGATGGGCGGGATGTAAATTGCCAACTGCCTCTCTGGAGGAGTGCATTGTGTTCCCTAAAACAAGTAAACAACAGAGCTACAGAGCCAAGGGCACTTCCAGTCTAGGGAATATACCTTGGGAAAACTGAAAATCAAAAAGACACAGCCACCCCAAAATTTAGGGCTGCACTGCTTACAAGGACCTCAACTTGGGTACACCTTAAATATCCCAGGAAATATAAAAATGGTTCAAAAAATTGTGGTACTTACGTACGATGGAATATCCCTCAGCCATGAAATCAATGTCATAAGACCAGTAGCAGCAAAATGGGTGGATTCAGGTACGATGATTCTAAGTGAAATAAGTCACACAGAAAAAGAAACTTATCATAAGATATCACTTATGAAGATCCTGTAAACATGGCTACTCTTGAACTGAGTTAGGAAAGAGAACAGTGTCTCACATTTAGAAAACACTCTTATGCCTGCTTAAGGGGGAAGGAGAGGTGGGGTGATGCATAAAACCAGAGTTTGATATAAGCACAGGTACCGTTCCAAAAACCAACTATGGAATAGACAAGACCTACACCTTCCTCAGTGAAAGGGACTCAAAACCCCATATTTCCCGCAGAGGAATATATCTGACTAGTAAGAATCTTAAAACCTATGTATTGATATGTCTCCGTAAGGGAATCAAGTGTGTCTAGACTGGGATAAATATGGCAGCGAGAATCAGCTCAAACCCACTATAAAAAGGAATTTCAAAAATAAAACAAAAAAACTGGGAAATTCTTTACAATTCCTTCAGGGTCTCTGATGAAACCTGAAATGACCCTATCTACAATGACAGCTGGATGTGGCATAAGGCTGGACACTTGGGACTGAGAGGATTGGTGAGATTGGGTGAGCAAATGCAGACCCTTTAAAGCAATAATGCATGGCACACATTCCATGGGTCCCAACTCTCCAGGTTGAAGGGAATATTACTACAGATATAACATGTACGGGAATCCTAGAGAACGGACACACTGTGAATACGAAAGGTTTCTAAAACTCAACGAATAGTCCCTCTCCTGGTGCTCCGGTTTGACTTTCCATCTGCTTTATTATCAACCTCCCAACTTGGAGAGACAGCCCCTTTAACCTCCTGGTTCGCACAGGTTGCCAATTTGGCAGAGGATGAAAGGGAAGAGGGAGAACCAATGAGAGAGTAGCTGTTAGGCATTTGGACGGGCACATATCACTGTAATTTCCCGGCAGGAAGAAGAATTAACCAAAGTCTCAGCCACCCACCGGGAATCAGTATAGATCCTGAACCAAAATTTTGGACTTGCGGTCAGCTCACCAAAAACGAGTTGAAAAATGGAGCTCAGGGGCACAGCAATTCACAAACTGGCCGAGTAATAAAGGACAACTATCGTCCAAAAATCTGTTGAGGGAAGGCAACGAGGCGGACTTGAAAGCGAGGCAGAATAGCAGGAAACAGATTTCCAGAGGTACGTTGGAATCGCCTTTAAAGCACAGGAAGAGGGGCACAACTTCGACAATGATGCACTTGGCCAAAAAGGGCGTATGCGTTTTCTCCTGAATATATTCAGGAGAAAACGCATACGCCCTTTTTGGCCAAGCAAGCAAGCGGGCAATGCAAATCTGCACTACAGAGAAGTATCACTTCCCACCGGTCAAAAGGGACATCCACAAAATGTGTAAAAACCAGAAAGGCAAGACAGGCCCTGGAGAACAGGGAGCCTTGTTATGCTGATGGGCGGGATGTAAATTGCCAACTGCCTCTCTGGAGGAGTGCATTGTGTTCCCTAAAACAAGTAAACAACAGAGCTACAGAGCCAAGGGCACTTCCAGTCTAGGGAATATACCTTGGGAAAACTGAAAATCAAAAAGACACAGCCACCCCAAAATTTAGGGCTGCACTGCTTACAAGGACCTCAACTTGGGTACACCTTAAATATCCCAGGAAATATAAAAATGGTTCAAAAAATTGTGGTACTTACGTACGATGGAATATCCCTCAGCCATGAAATCAATGTCATAAGACCAGTAGCAGCAAAATGGGTGGATTCAGGTACGATGATTCTAAGTGAAATAAGTCACACAGAAAAAGAAACTTATCATAAGATATCACTTATGAAGATCCTGTAAACATGGCTACTCTTGAACTGAGTTAGGATAGAGAACAGTGTCTCACATTTAGAAAACACTCTTATGCCTGCTTAAGGGGGAAGGAGAGGTGGGGTGATGCATAAAACCAGAGTTTGATATAAGCACAGGTACCGTTCCAAAAACCAACTATGGAATAGACAAGACCTACACCTTCCTCAGTGAAAGGGACTCAAAACCCCATATTTCCCGCAGAGGAATATATCTGACTAGTAAGAATCTTAAAACCTATGTATTGATATGTCTCCGTAAGGGAATCAAGTGTGTCTAGACTGGGATAAATATGGCAGCGAGAATCAGCTCAAACCCACTATAAAAAGGAATTTCAAAAATAAAACAAAAAAACTGGGAAATTCTTTACAATTCCTTCAGGGTCTCTGATGAAACCTGAAATGACCCTATCTACAATGACAGCTGGATGTGGCATAAGGCTGGACACTTGGGACTGAGAGGATTGGTGAGATTGGGTGAGCAAATGCAGACCCTTTAAAGCAATAATGCATGGCACACATTCCATGGGTCCCAACTCTCCAGGTTGAAGGGAATATTACTACAGATATAACATGTACGGGAATCCTAGAGAACGGACACACTGTGAATACGAAAGGTTTCTAAAACTCAACGAATAGTCCCTCTCCTGGTGCTCCGGTTTGACTTTCCATCTGCTTTATTATCAACCTCCCAACTTGGAGAGACAGCCCCTTTAACCTCCTGGTTCGCACAGGTTGCCAATTTGGCAGAGGATGAAAGGGAAGAGGGAGAACCAATGAGAGAGTAGGTGTTAGGCATTTGGACGGGCACATATCACTGTAATTTCCTGGCAGGAAGAAGAATTAACCAAAGCCTCAGCCACCCACCGGGAATCAGTATAGATCCTGAACCAAAATTTTGGACTTGCGGTCAGCTCACCAAAAACGAGTTGAAAAATGGAGCTCAGGGGCACAGCAATTCACAAACTGGCCGAGTAATAAAGGACAACTATCGTCCAAAAATCTGTTGAGGGAAGGCAACGAGGTGGACTTGAAAGCGAGGCAGAATAGCAGGAAACAGATTTCAAGAGGTACGTTGGAATCGCCTTTAGAGCACAGGAAGAGGGGCACAACTTCGACAATGATGCACTTGGCCAAAAAGGGCGTATGCGTTTTCTCCTGAATATATTCAGGAGAAAACGCATACGCCCTTTTTGGCCAAGCAAGCAAGCGGGCAATGCAAATCTGCACTACAGAGAAGTATCACTTCCCACCGGTCAAAAGGGACATCCACAAAATGTGTAAAAACCAGAAAGGCAAGACAGGCCCTGGAGAACAGGGAGCCTTGTTATGCTGATGGGCGGGATGTAAATTGCCAACTGCCTCTCTGGAGGAGTGCATTGTGTTCCCTAAAACAAGTAAACAACAGAGCTACAGAGCCAAGGGCACTTCCAGTCTAGGGAATATACCTTGGGAAAACTGAAAATCAAAAAGACACAGCCACCCCAAAATTTAGGGCTGCACTGCTTACAAGGACCTCAACTTGGGTACACCTTAAATATCCCAGGAAATATAAAAATGGTTCAAAAAATTGTGGTACTTACGTACGATGGAATATCCCTCAGCCATGAAATCAATGTCATAAGACCAGTAGCAGCAAAATGGGTGGATTCAGGTACGATGATTCTAAGTGAAATAAGTCACACAGAAAAAGAAACTTATCATAAGATATCACTTATGAAGATCCTGTAAACATGGCTACTCTTGAACTGAGTTAGGAAAGAGAACAGTGTCTCACATTTAGAAAACACTCTTATGCCTGCTTAAGGGGGAAGGAGAGGTGGGGTGATGCATAAAACCAGAGTTTGATATAAGCACAGGTACCGTTCCAAAAACCAACTATGGAATAGACAAGACCTACACCTTCCTCAGTGAAAGGGACTCAAAACCCCATATTTCCCGCAGAGGAATATATCTGACTAGTAAGAATCTTAAAACCTATGTATTGATATGTCTCCGTAAGGGAATCAAGTGTGTCTAGACTGGGATAAATATGGCAGCGAGAATCAGCTCAAACCCACTATAAAAAGGAATTTCAAAAATAAAACAAAAAAACTGGGAAATTCTTTACAATTCCTTCAGGGTCTCTGATGAAACCTGAAATGACCCTATCTACAATGACAGCTGGATGTGGCATAAGGCTGGACACTTGGGACTGAGAGGATTGGTGAGATTGGGTGAGCAAATGCAGACCCTTTAAAGCAATAATGCATGGCACACATTCCATGGGTCCCAACTCTCCAGGTTGAAGGGAATATTACTACAGATATAACATGTACGGGAATCCTAGAGAACGGACACACTGTGAATACGAAAGGTTTCTAAAACTCAACGAATAGTCCCTCTCCTGGTGCTCCGGTTTGACTTTCCATCTGCTTTATTATCAACCTCCCAACTTGGAGAGACAGCCCCTTTAACCTCCTGGTTCGCACAGGTTGCCAATTTGGCAGAGGATGAAAGGGAAGAGGGAGAACCAATGAGAGAGTAGCTGTTAGGCATTTGGACGGGCACATATCACTGTAATTTCCCGGCAGGAAGAAGAATTAACCAAAGTCTCAGCCACCCACCGGGAATCAGTATAGATCCTGAACCAAAATTTTGGACTTGCGGTCAGCTCACCAAAAACGAGTTGAAAAATGGAGCTCAGGGGCACAGCAATTCACAAACTGGCCGAGTAATAAAGGACAACTATCGTCCAAAAATCTGTTGAGGGAAGGCAACGAGGCGGACTTGAAAGCGAGGCAGAATAGCAGGAAACAGATTTCCAGAGGTACGTTGGAATCGCCTTTAAAGCACAGGAAGAGGGGCACAACTTCGACAATGATGCACTTGGCCAAAAAGGGCGTATGCGTTTTCTCCTGAAAATATTCAGGAGAAAACGCATACGCCCTTTTTGGCCAAGCAAGCAAGCGGGCAATGCAAATCTGCACTACAGAGAAGTATCACTTCCCACCGGTCAAAAGGGACATCCACAAAATGTGTAAAAACCAGAAAGGCAAGACAGGCCCTGGAGAACAGGGAGCCTTGTTATGCTGATGGGCGGGATGTAAATTGCCAACTGCCTCTCTGGAGGAGTGCATTGTGTTCCCTAAAACAAGTAAACAACAGAGCTACAGAGCCAAGGGCACTTCCAGTCTAGGGAATATACCTTGGGAAAACTGAAAATCAAAAAGACACAGCCACCCCAAAATTTAGGGCTGCACTGCTTACAAGGACCTCAACTTGGGTACACCTTAAATATCCCAGGAAATATAAAAATGGTTCAAAAAATTGTGGTACTTACGTACGATGGAATATCCCTCAGCCATGAAATCAATGTCATAAGACCAGTAGCAGCAAAATGGGTGGATTCAGGTACGATGATTCTAAGTGAAATAAGTCACAGAGAAAAAGAAACTTATCATAAGATATCACTTATGAAGATCCTGTAAACATGGCTACACTTGAACTGAGTTAGGAAAGAGAACAGTGTCTCACATTTAGAAAACACTCTTATGCCTGCTTAAGGGGGAAGGAGAGGTGGGGTGATGCATAAAACCAGAGTTTGATATAAGCACAGGTACCGTTCCAAAAACCAACTATGGAATAGACAAGACCTACACCTTCCTCAGTGAAAGGGACTCAAAACCCCATATTTCCCGCAGAGGAATATATCTGACTAGTAAGAATCTTAAAACCTATGTATTGATATGTCTCCGTAAGGGAATCAAGTGTGTCTAGACTGGGATAAATATGGCAGCGAGAATCAGCTCAAACCCACTATAAAAAGGAATTTCAAAAATAAAACAAAAAAACTGGGAAATTCTTTACAATTCCTTCAGGGTCTCTGATGAAACCTGAAATGACCCTATCTACAATGACAGCTGGATGTGGCATAAGGCTGGACACTTGGGACTGAGAGGATTGGTGAGATTGGGTGAGCAAATGCAGACCCTTTAAAGCAATAATGCATGGCACACATTCCATGGGTCCCAACTCTCCAGGTTGAAGGGAATATTACTACAGATATAACATGTACGGGAATCCTAGAGAACGGACACACTGTGAATACGAAAGGTTTCTAAAACTCAACGAATAGTCCCTCTCCTGGTGCTCCGGTTTGACTTTCCATCTGCTTTATTATCAACCTCCCAACTTGGAGAGACAGCCCCTTTAACCTCCTGGTTCGCACAGGTTGCCAATTTGGCAGAGGATGAAAGGGAAGAGGGAGAACCAATGAGAGAGTAGCTGTTAGGCATTTGGACGGGCACATATCACTGTAATTTCCCGGCAGGAAGAAGAATTAACCAAAGTCTCAGCCACCCACCGGGAATCAGTATAGATCCTGAACCAAAATTTTGGACTTGCGGTCAGCTCACCAAAAACGAGTTGAAAAATGGAGCTCAGGGGCACAGCAATTCACAAACTGGCCGAGTAATAAAGGACAACTATCGTCCAAAAATCTGTTGAGGGAAGGCAACGAGGCGGACTTGAAAGCGAGGCAGAATAGCAGGAAACAGATTTCCAGAGGTACGTTGGAATCGCCTTTAAAGCACAGGAAGAGGGGCACAACTTCGACAATGATGCACTTGGCCAAAAAGGGCGTATGCGTTTTCTCCTGAAAATATTCAGGAGAAAACGCATACGCCCTTTTTGGCCAAGCAAGCAAGCGGGCAATGCAAATCTGCACTACAGAGAAGTATCACTTCCCACCGGTCAAAAGGGACATCCACAAAATGTGTAAAAACCAGAAAGGCAAGACAGGCCCTGGAGAACAGGGAGCCTTGTTATGCTGATGGGCGGGATGTAAATTGCCAACTGCCTCTCTGGAGGAGTGCATTGTGTTCCCTAAAACAAGTAAAGAACAGAGCTACAGAGCCAAGGGCACTTCCAGTCTAGGGAATATACCTTGGGAAAACTGAAAATCAAAAAGACACAGCCACCCCAAAATTTAGGGCTGCACTGCTTACAAGGACCTCAACTTGGGTACACCTTAAATATCCCAGGAAATATAAAAATGGTTCAAAAAATTGTGGTACTTACGTACGATGGAATATCCCTCAGCCATGAAATCAATGTCATAAGACCAGTAGCAGCAAAATGGGTGGATTCAGGTACGATGATTCTAAGTGAAATAAGTCACAGAGAAAAAGAAACTTATCATAAGATATCACTTATGAAGATCCTGTAAACATGGCTACTCTTGAACTGAGTTAGGAAAGAGAACAGTGTCTCACATTTAGAAAACACTCTTATGCCTGCTTAAGGGGGAAGGAGAGGTGGGGTGATGCATAAAACCAGAGTTTGATATAAGCACAGGTACCGTTCCAAAAACCAACTATGGAATAGACAAGACCTACACCTTCCTCAGTGAAAGGGACTCAAAACCCCATATTTCCCGCAGAGGAATATATCTGACTAGTAAGAATCTTAAAACCTATGTATTGATATGTCTCCGTAAGGGAATCAAGTGTGTCTAGACTGGGATAAATATGGCAGCGAGAATCAGCTCAAACCCACTATAAAAAGGAATTTCAAAAATAAAACAAAAAAACTGGGAAATTCTTTACAATTCCTTCAGGGTCTCTGATGAAACCTGAAATGACCCTATCTACAATGACAGCTGGATGTGGCATAAGGCTGGACACTTGGGACTGAGAGGATTGGTGAGATTGGGTGAGCAAATGCAGACCCTTTAAAGCAATAATGCATGGCACACATTCCATGGGTCCCAACTCTCCAGGTTGAAGGGAATATTACTACAGATATAACATGTACGGGAATCCTAGAGAACGGACACACTGTGAATACGAAAGGTTTCTAAAACTCAACGAATAGTCCCTCTCCTGGTGCTCCGGTTTGACTTTCCATCTGCTTTATTATCAACCTCCCAACTTGGAGAGACAGCCCCTTTAACCTCCTGGTTCGCACAGGTTGCCAATTTGGCAGAGGATGAAAGGGAAGAGGGAGAACCAATGAGAGAGTAGCTGTTAGGCATTTGGACGGGCACATATCACTGTAATTTCCCGGCAGGAAGAAGAATTAACCAAAGTCTCAGCCACCCACCGGGAATCAGTATAGATCCTGAACCAAAATTTTGGACTTGCGGTCAGCTCACCAAAAACGAGTTGAAAAATGGAGCTCAGGGGCACAGCAATTCACAAACTGGCCGAGTAATAAAGGACAACTATCGTCCAAAAATCTGTTGAGGGAAGGCAACGAGGCGGACTTGAAAGCGAGGCAGAATAGCAGGAAACAGATTTCCAGAGGTACGTTGGAATCGCCTTTAAAGCACAGGAAGAGGGGCACAACTTCGACAATGATGCACTTGGCCAAAAAGGGCGTATGCGTTTTCTCCTGAAAATATTCAGGAGAAAACGCATACGCCCTTTTTGGCCAAGCAAGCAAGCGGGCAATGCAAATCTGCACTACAGAGAAGTATCACTTCCCACCGGTCAAAAGGGACATCCACAAAATGTGTAAAAACCAGAAAGGCAAGACAGGCCCTGGAGAACAGGGAGCCTTGTTATG
Organism: Hyperoodon ampullatus; assembly: GCF_949752795.1. Classification (NCBI taxonomy): domain Eukaryota; kingdom Metazoa; phylum Chordata; class Mammalia; order Artiodactyla; family Ziphiidae; genus Hyperoodon; species Hyperoodon ampullatus. Next base: position 38,953 of record NW_027640597.1, on the reverse strand, counting down.
CTGATGGGCGGGATGTAAATTGCCAACTGCCTCTCTGGAGGAGTGCATTGTGTTCCCTAAAACAAGTAAAGAACAGAGCTACAGAGCCAAGGGCACTTCCAGTCTAGGGAATATACCTTGGGAAAACTGAAAATCAAAAAGACACAGCCACCCCAAAATTTAGGGCTGCACTGCTTACAAGGACCTCAACTTGGGTACACCTTAAATATCCCAGGAAATATAAAAATGGTTCAAAAAATTGTGGTACTTACGTACGATGGAATATCCCTCAGCCATGAAATCAATGTCATAAGACCAGTAGCAGCAAAATGGGTGGATTCAGGTACGATGATTCTAAGTGAAATAAGTCACACAGAAAAAGAAACTTATCATAAGATATCACTTATGAAGATCCTGTAAACATGGCTACTCTTGAACTGAGTTAGGAAAGAGAACAGTGTCTCACATTTAGAAAACACTCTTATGCCTGCTTAAGGGGGAAGGAGAGGTGGGGTGATGCATAAAACCAGAGTTTGATATAAGCACAGGTACCGTTCCAAAAACCAACTATGGAATAGACAAGACCTACACCTTCCTCAGTGAAAGGGACTCAAAACCCCATATTTCCCGCAGAGGAATATATCTGACTAGTAAGAATCTTAAAACCTATGTATTGATATGTCTCCGTAAGGGAATCAAGTGTGTCTAGACTGGGATAAATATGGCAGCGAGAATCAGCTCAAACCCACTATAAAAAGGAATTTCAAAAATAAAACAAAAAAACTGGGAAATTCTTTACAATTCCTTCAGGGTCTCTGATGAAACCTGAAATGACCCTATCTACAATGACAGCTGGATGTGGCATAAGGCTGGACACTTGGGACTGAGAGGATTGGTGAGATTGGGTGAGCAAATGCAGACCCTTTAAAGCAATAATGCATGGCACACATTCCATGGGTCCCAACTCTCCAGGTTGAAGGGAATATTACTACAGATATAACATGTACGGGAATCCTAGAGAACGGACACACTGTGAATACGAAAGGTTTCTAAAACTCAACGAATAGTCCCTCTCCTGGTGCTCCGGTTTGACTTTCCATCTGCTTTATTATCAACCTCCCAACTTGGAGAGACAGCCCCTTTAACCTCCTGGTTCGCACAGGTTGCCAATTTGGCAGAGGATGAAAGGGAAGAGGGAGAACCAATGAGAGAGTAGCTGTTAGGCATTTGGACGGGCACATATCACTGTAATTTCCCGGCAGGAAGAAGAATTAACCAAAGTCTCAGCCACCCACCGGGAATCAGTATAGATCCTGAACCAAAATTTTGGACTTGCGGTCAGCTCACCAAAAACGAGTTGAAAAATGGAGCTCAGGGGCACAGCAATTCACAAACTGGCCGAGTAATAAAGGACAACTATCGTCCAAAAATCTGTTGAGGGAAGGCAACGAGGCGGACTTGAAAGCGAGGCAGAATAGCAGGAAACAGATTTCCAGAGGTACGTTGGAATCGCCTTTAAAGCACAGGAAGAGGGGCACAACTTCGACAATGATGCACTTGGCCAAAAAGGGCGTATGTGTTTTCTCCTGAATATATTCAGGAGAAAACGCATACGCCCTTTTTGGCCAAGCAAGCAAGCGGGCAATGCAAATCTGCACTACAGAGAAGTATCACTTCCCACCGGTCAAAAGGGACATCCACAAAATGTGTAAAAACCAGAAAGGCAAGACAGGCCCTGGAGAACAGGGAGCCTTGTTATGCTGATGGGCGGGATGTAAATTGCCAACTGCCTCTCTGGAGGAGTGCATTGTGTTCCCTAAAACAAGTAAACAACAGAGCTACAGAGCCAAGGGCACTTCCAGTCTAGGGAATATACCTTGGGAAAACTGAAAATCAAAAAGACACAGCCACCCCAAAATTTAGGGCTGCACTGCTTACAAGGACCTCAACTTGGGTACACCTTAAATATCCCAGGAAATATAAAAATGGTTCAAAAAATTGTGGTACTTACGTACGATGGAATATCCCTCAGCCATGAAATCAATGTCATAAGACCAGTAGCAGCAAAATGGGTGGATTCAGGTACGATGATTCTAAGTGAAATAAGTCACAGAGAAAAAGAAACTTATCATAAGATATCACTTATGAAGATCCTGTAAACATGGCTACACTTGAACTGAGTTAAGAAAGAGAACAGTGTCTCACATTTAGAAAACACTCTTATGCCTGCTTAAGGGGGAAGGAGAGGTGGGGTGATGCATAAAACCAGAGTTTGATATAAGCACAGGTACCGTTCCAAAAACCAACTATGGAATAGACAAGACCTACACCTTCCTCAGTGAAAGGGACTCAAAACCCCATATTTCCCGCAGAGGAATATATCTGACTAGTAAGAATCTTAAAACCTATGTATTGATATGTCTCCGTAAGGGAATCAAGTGTGTCTAGACTGGGATAAATATGGCAGCGAGAATCAGCTCAAACCCACTATAAAAAGGAATTTCAAAAATAAAACAAAAAAACTGGGAAATTCTTTACAATTCCTTCAGGGTCTCTGATGAAACCTGAAATGACCCTATCTACAATGACAGCTGGATGTGGCATAAGGCTGGACACTTGGGACTGAGAGGATTGGTGAGATTGGGTGAGCAAATGCAGACCCTTTAAAGCAATAATGCATGGCACACATTCCATGGGTCCCAACTCTCCAGGTTGAAGGGAATATTACTACAGATATAACATGTACGGGAATCCTAGAGAACGGACACACTGTGAATACGAAAGGTTTCTAAAACTCAACGAATAGTCCCTCTCCTGGTGCTCCGGTTTGACTTTCCATCTGCTTTATTATCAACCTCCCAACTTGGAGAGACAGCCCCTTTAACCTCCTGGTTCGCACAGGTTGCCAATTTGGCAGAGGATGAAAGGGAAGAGGGAGAACCAATGAGAGAGTAGCTGTTACGCATATGGACGGGCACATATCACTGTAATTTCCCGGCAGGAAGAAGAATTAACCAAAGTCTCAGCCACCCACCGGGAATCAGTATAGATCCTGAACCAAAATTTTGGACTTGCGGTCAGCTCACCAAAAACGAGTTGAAAAATGGAGCTCAGGGGCACAGCAATTCACAAACTGGCCGAGTAATAAAGGACAACTATCGTCCAAAAATCTGTTGAGGGAAGGCAACGAGGCGGACTTGAAAGCGAGGCAGAATAGCAGGAAACAGATTTCCAGAGGTACGTTGGAATCGCCTTTAAAGCACAGGAAGAGGGGCACAACTTCGACAATGATGCACTTGGCCAAAAAGGGCGTATGCGTTTTCTCCTGAATATATTCAGGAGAAAACGCATACGCCCTTTTTGGCCAAGCAAGCAAGCGGGCAATGCAAATCTGCACTACAGAGAAGTATCACTTCCCACCGGTCAAAAGGGACATCCACAAAATGTGTAAAAACCAGAAAGGCAAGACAGGCCCTGGAGAACAGGGAGCCTTGTTATGCTGATGGGCGGGATGTAAATTGCCAACTGCCTCTCTGGAGGAGTGCATTGTGTTCCCTAAAACAAGTAAAGAACAGAGCTACAGAGCCAAGGGCACTTCCAGTCTAGGGAATATACCTTGGGAAAACTGAAAATCAAAAAGACACAGCCACCCCAAAATTTAGGGCTGCACTGCTTACAAGGACCTCAACTTGGGTACACCTTAAATATCCCAGGAAATATAAAAATGGTTCAAAAAATTGTGGTACTTACGTACGATGGAATATCCCTCAGCCATGAAATCAATGTCATAAGACCAGTAGCAGCAAAATGGGTGGATTCAGGTACGATGATTCTAAGTGAAATAAGTCACACAGAAAAAGAAACTTATCATAAGATATCACTTATGAAGATCCTGTAAACATGGCTACACTTGAACTGAGTTAGGAAAGAGAACAGTGTCTCACATTTAGAAAACACTCTTATGCCTGCTTAAGGGGGAAGGAGAGGTGGGGTGATGCATAAAACCAGAGTTTGATATAAGCACAGGTACCGTTCCAAAAACCAACTATGGAATAGACAAGACCTACACCTTCCTCAGTGAAAGGGACTCAAAACCCCATATTTCCCGCAGAGGAATATATCTGACTAGTAAGAATCTTAAAACCTATGTATTGATATGTCTCCGTAAGGGAATCAAGTGTGTCTAGACTGGGATAAATATGGCAGCGAGAATCAGCTCAAACCCACTATAAAAAGGAATTTCAAAAATAAAACAAAAAAACTGGGAAATTCTTTACAATTCCTTCAGGGTCTCTGATGAAACCTGAAATGACCCTATCTACAATGACAGCTGGATGTGGCATAAGGCTGGACACTTGGGACTGAGAGGATTGGTGAGATTGGGTGAGCAAATGCAGACCCTTTAAAGCAATAATGCATGGCACACATTCCATGGGTCCCAACTCTCCAGGTTGAAGGGAATATTACTACAGATATAACATGTACGGGAATCCTAGAGAACGGACACACTGTGAATACGAAAGGTTTCTAAAACTCAACGAATAGTCCCTCTCCTGGTGCTCCGGTTTGACTTTCCATCTGCTTTATTATCAACCTCCCAACTTGGAGAGACAGCCCCTTTAACCTCCTGGTTCGCACAGGTTGCCAATTTGGCAGAGGATGAAAGGGAAGAGGGAGAACCAATGAGAGAGTAGCTGTTAGGCATTTGGACGGGCACATATCACTGTAATTTCCCGGCAGGAAGAAGAATTAACCAAAGTCTCAGCCACCCACTGGGAATCAGTATAGATCCTGAACCAAAATTTTGGACTTGCGGTCAGCTCACCAAAAACGAGTTGAAAAATGGAGCTCAGGGGCACAGCAATTCACAAACTGGCCGAGTAATAAAGGACAACTATCGTCCAAAAATCTGTTGAGGGAAGGCAACGAGGCGGACTTGAAAGCGAGGCAGAATAGCAGGAAACAGATTTCCAGAGGTACGTTGGAATCGCCTTTAAAGCACAGGAAGAGGGGCACAACTTCGACAATGATGCACTTGGCCAAAAAGGGCGTATGCGTTTTCTCCTGAATATATTCAGGAGAAAACGCATACGCCCTTTTTGGCCAAGCAAGCAAGCGGGCAATGCAAATCTGCACTACAGAGAAGTATCACTTCCCACCGGTCAAAAGGGACATCCACAAAATGTGTAAAAACCAGAAAGGCAAGACAGGCCCTGGAGAACAGGGAGCCTTGTTATGCTGATGGGCGGGATGTAAATTGCCAACTGCCTCTCTGGAGGAGTGCATTGTGTTCCCTAAAACAAGTAAACAACAGAGCTACAGAGCCAAGGGCACTTCCAGTCTAGGGAATATACCTTGGGAAAACTGAAAATCAAAAAGACACAGCCACCCCAAAATTTAGGGCTGCACTGCTTACAAGGACCTCAACTTGGGTACACCTTAAATATCCCAGGAAATATAAAAATGGTTCAAAAAATTGTGGTACTTACGTACGATGGAATATCCCTCAGCCATGAAATCAATGTCATAAGACCAGTAGCAGCAAAATGCGTGGATTCAGGTACGATGATTCTAAGTGAAATAAGTCACAGAGAAAAAGAAACTTATCATAAGATATCACTTATGAAGATCCTGTAAACATGGCTACACTTGAACTGAGTTAGGAAAGAGAACAGTGTCTCACATTTAGAAAACACTCTTATGCCTGCTTAAGGGGGAAGGAGAGGTGGGGTGATGCATAAAACCAGAGTTTGATATAAGCACAGGTACCGTTCCAAAAACCAACTATGGAATAGACAAGACCTACACCTTCCTCAGTGAAAGGGACTCAAAACCCCATATTTCCCGCAGAGGAATATATCTGACTAGTAAGAATCTTAAAACCTATGTATTGATATGTCTCCGTAAGGGAATCAAGTGTGTCTAGACTGGGATAAATATGGCAGCGAGAATCAGCTCAAACCCACTATAAAAAGGAATTTCAAAAATAAAACAAAAAAACTGGGAAATTCTTTACAATTCCTTCAGGGTCTCTGATGAAACCTGAAATGACCCTATCTACAATGACAGCTGGATGTGGCATAAGGCTGGACACTTGGGACTGAGAGGATTGGTGAGATTGGGTGAGCAAATGCAGACCCTTTAAAGCAATAATGCATGGCACACATTCCATGGGTCCCAACTCTCCAGGTTGAAGGGAATATTACTACAGATATAACATGTACGGGAATCCTAGAGAACGGACACACTGTGAATACGAAAGGTTTCTAAAACTCAACGAATAGTCCCTCTCCTGGTGCTCCGGTTTGACTTTCCATCTGCTTTATTATCAACCTCCCAACTTGGAGAGACAGCCCCTTTAACCTCCTGGTTCGCACAGGTTGCCAATTTGGCAGAGGATGAAAGGGAAGAGGGAGAACCAATGAGAGAGTAGCTGTTAGGCATTTGGACGGGCACATATCACTGTAATTTCCCGGCAGGAAGAAGAATTAACCAAAGTCTCAGCCACCCACCGGGAATCAGTATAGATCCGGAACCAAAATTTTGGACTTGCGGTCAGCTCACCAAAAACGAGTTGAATAATGGAGCTCAGGGGCACAGCAATTCACAAACTGGCCGAGTAATAAAGGACAACTATCGTCCAAAAATCTGTTGAGGGAAGGCAACGAGGCGGACTTGAAAGCGAGGCAGAATAGCAGGAAACAGATTTCAAGAGGTACGTTGGAATCGCCTTTAAAGCACAGGAAGAGGGGCACAACTTCGACAATGATGCACTTGGCCAAAAAGGGCGTATGCGTTTTCTCCTGAATATATTCAGGAGAAAACGCATACGCCCTTTTTGGCCAAGCAAGCAAGCGGGCAATGCAAATCTGCACTACAGAGAAGTATCACTTCCCACCGGTCAAAAGGGACATCCACAAAATGTGTAAAAACCAGAAAGGCAAGACAGGCCCTGGAGAACAGGGAGCCTTGTTATGCTGATGGGCGGGATGTAAATTGCCAACTGCCTCTCTGGAGGAGTGCATTGTGTTCCCTAAAACAAGTAAACAACAGAGCTACAGAGCCAAGGGCACTTCCAGTCTAGGGAATATACCTTGGGAAAACTGAAAATCAAAAAGACACAGCCACCCCAAAATTTAGGGCTGCACTGCTTACAAGGACCTCAACTTGGGTACACCTTAAATATCCCAGGAAATATAAAAAATGGTTCAAAAAATTGTGGTACTTACGTACGATGGAATATCCCTCAGCCATGAAATCAATGTCATAAGACCAGTAGCAGCAAAATGGGTGGATTCAGGTACGATGATTCTAAGTGAAATAAGTCACAGAGAAAAAGAAACTTATCATAAGATATCACTTATGAAGATCCTGTAAACATGGCTACACTTGAACTGAGTTAGGAAAGAGAACAGTGTCTCACATTTAGAAAACACTCTTATGCCTGCTTAAGGGGGAAGGAGAGGTGGGGTGATGCATAAAACCAGAGTTTGATATAAGCACAGGTACCGTTCCAAAAACCAACTATGGAATAGACAAGACCTACACCTTCCTCAGTGAAAGGGACTCAAAACCCCATATTTCCCGCAGAGGAATATATCTGACTAGTAAGAATCTTAAAACCTATGTATTGATATGTCTCCGTAAGGGAATCAAGTGTGTCTAGACTGGGATAAATATGGCAGCGAGAATCAGCTCAAACCCACTATAAAAAGGAATTTCAAAAATAAAACAAAAAAACTGGGAAATTCTTTACAATTCCTTCAGGGTCTCTGATGAAACCTGAAATGACCCTATCTACAATGACAGCTGGATGTGGCATAAGGCTGGACACTTGGGACTGAGAGGATTGGTGAGATTGGGTGAGCAAATGCAGACCCTTTAAAGCAATAATGCATGGCACACATTCCATGGGTCCCAACTCTCCAGGTTGAAGGGAATATTACTACAGATATAACATGTACGGGGATCCTAGAGAACGGACACACTGTGAATACGAAAGGTTTCTAAAACTCAACGAATAGTCCCTCTCCTGGTGCTCCGGTTTGACTTTCCATCTGCTTTATTATCAACCTCCCAACTTGGAGAGACAGCCCCTTTAACCTCCTGGTTCGCACAGGTTGCCAATTTGGCAGAGGATGAAAGGGAAGAGGGAGAACCAATGAGAGAGTAGCTGTTAGGCATTTGGACGGGCACATATCACTGTAATTTCCCGGCAGGAAGAAGAATTAACCAAAGTCTCAGCCACCCACCGGGAATCAGTATAGATCCTGAACCAAAATTTTGGACTTGCGGTCAGCTCACCAAAAACGAGTTGAAAAATGGAGCTCAGGGGCACAGCAATTCACAAACTGGCCGAGTAATAAAGGACAACTATCGTCCAAAAATCTGTTGAGGGAAGGCAACGAGGCGGATTTGAAAGCGAGGCAGAATAGCAGGAAACAGATTTCAAGAGGTACGTTGGAATCGCCTTTAAAGCACAGGAAGAGGGGCACAACTTCGACAATGATGCACTTGGCCAAAAAGGGCGTATGCGTTTTCTCCTGAATATATTCAGGAGAAAACGCATACGCCCTTTTTGGCCAAGCAAGCAAGCGGGCAATGCAAATCTGCACTACAGAGAAGTATCACTTCCCACCGGTCAAAAGGGACATCCACAAAATGTGTAAAAACCAGAAAGGCAAGACAGGCCCTGGAGAACAGGGAGCCTTGTTATGCTGATGGGCGGGATGTAAATTGCCAACTGCCTCTCTGGAGGAGTGCATTGTGTTCCCTAAAACAAGTAAACAACAGAGCTACAGAGCCAAGGGCACTTCCAGTCTAGGGAATATACCTTGGGAAAACTGAAAATCAAAAAGACACAGCCACCCCAAAATTTAGGGCTGCACTGCTTACAAGGACCTCAACTTGGGTACACCTTAAATATCCCAGGAAATATAAAAAATGGTTCAAAAAATTGTGGTACTTACGTACGATGGAATATCCCTCAGCCATGAAATCAATGTCATAAGACCAGTAGCAGCAAAATGGGTGGATTCAGGTACGATGATTCTAAGTGAAATAAGTCACAGAGAAAAAGAAACTTATCATAAGATATCACTTATGAAGATCCTGTAAACATGGCTACACTTGAACTGAGTTAGGAAAGAGAACAGTGTCTCACATTTAGAAAACACTCTTATGCCTGCTTAAGGGGGAAGGAGAGGTGGGGTGATGCATAAAACCAGAGTTTGATATAAGCACAGGTACCGTTCCAAAAACCAACTATGGAATAGACAAGACCTACACCTTCCTCAGTGAAAGGGACTCAAAACCCCATATTTCCCGCAGAGGAATATATCTGACTAGTAAGAATCTTAAAACCTATGTATTGATATGTCTCCGTAAGGGAATCAAGTGTGTCTAGACTGGGATAAATATGGCAGCGAGAATCAGCTCAAACCCACTATAAAAAGGAATTTCAAAAATAAAACAAAAAAACTGGGAAATTCTTTACAATTCCTTCAGGGTCTCTGATGAAACCTGAAATGACCCTATCTACAATGACAGCTGGATGTGGCATAAGGCTGGACACTTGGGACTGAGAGGATTGGTGAGATTGGGTGAGCAAATGCAGACCTTTTAAAGCAATAATGCATGGCACACATTCCATGGGTCACAACTCTCCAGGTTGAAGGGAATATTACTACAGATATAACATGTACGGGAATCCTAGAGAACGGACACACTGTGAATACGAAAGGTTTCTAAAACTCAACGATTAGTCCCTCTCCTGGTGCTCCGGTTTGACTTTCCATCTGCTTTATTATCAACCTCCCAACTTGGAGAGACAGCCCCTTTAACCTCCTGGTTCGCACAGGTTGCCAATTTGGCAGAGGATGAAAGGGAAGAGGGAGAACCAATGAGAGAGTAGCTGTTAGGCATTTGGACGGGCACATATCACTGTAATTTCCCGGCAGGAAGAAGAATTAACCAAAGTCTCAGCCACCCACCGGGAATCAGTATAGATCCTGAACCAAAATTTTGGACTTGCGGTCAGCTCACCAAAAACGAGTTGTAAAATGGAGCTCAGGGGCACAGCAATTCACAAACTGGCCGAGTAATAAAGGACAACTATCGTCCAAAAATCTGTTGAGGGAAGGCAACGAGGCGCACTTGAAAGCGAGGCAGAATAGCAGGAAACAGATTTCAAGAGGTACGTTGGAATCGCCTTTAAAGCACAGGAAGAGGGGCACAACTTCGACAATGATGCACTTGGCCAAAAAGGGCGTATGCGTTTTCTCCTGAATATATTCAGGAGAAAACGCATACGCCCTTTTTGGCCAAGCAAGCAAGCGGGCAATGCAAATCTGCACTACAGAGAAGTATCACTTCCCACCGGTCAAAAGGGACATCCACAAAATGTGTAAAAACCAGAAAGGCAAGACAGGCCCTGGAGAACAGGGAGCCTTGTTATGCTGATGGGCGGGATGTAAATTGCCAACTGCCTCTCTGGAGGAGTGCATTGTGTTCCCTAAAACAAGTAAACAACAGAGCTACAGAGCCAAGGGCACTTCCAGTCTAGGGAATATACCTTGGGAAAACTGAAAATCAAAAAGACACAGCCACCCCAAAATTTAGGGCTGCACTGCTTACAAGGACCTCAACTTGGGTACACCTTAAATATCCCAGGAAATATAAAAATGGTTCAAAAAATTGTGGTACTTACGTACGATGGAATATCCCTCAGCCATGAAATCAATGTCATAAGACCAGTAGCAGCAAAATGCGTGGATTCAGGTACGATGATTCTAAGTGAAATAAGTCACAGAGAAAAAGAAACTTATCATAAGATATCACTTATGAAGATCCTGTAAACATGGCTACACTTGAACTGAGTTAGGAAAGAGAACAGTGTCTCACATTTAGAAAACACTCTTATGCCTGCTTAAGGGGGAAGGAGAGGTGGGGTGATGCATAAAACCAGAGTTTGATATAAGCACAGGTACCGTTCCAAAAACCAACTATGGAATAGACAAGACCTACACCTTCCTCAGTGAAAGGGACTCAAAACCCCATATTTCCCGCAGAGGAATATATCTGACTAGTAAGAATCTTAAAACCTATGTATTGATATGTCTCCGTAAGGGAATCAAGTGTGTCTAGACTGGGATAAATATGGCAGCGAGAATCAGCTCAAACCCACTATAAAAAGGAATTTCAAAAATAAAACAAAAAAACTGGGAAATTCTTTACAATTCCTTCAGGGTCTCTGATGAAACCTGAAATGACCCTATCTACAATGACAGCTGGATGTGGCATAAGGCTGGACACTTGGGACTGAGAGGATTGGTGAGATTGGGTGAGCAAATGCAGACCCTTTAAAGCAATAATGCATGGCACACATTCCATGGGTCCCAACTCTCCAGGTTGAAGGGAATATTACTACAGATATAACATGTACGGGAATCCTAGAGAACGGACACACTGTGAATACGAAAGGTTTCTAAAACTCAATGAATAGTCCCTCTCCTGGTGCTCCGGTTTGACTTTCCATCTGCTTTATTATCAACCTCCCAACTTGGAGAGACAGCCCCTTTAACCTCCTGGTTCGCACAGGTTGCCAATTTGGCAGAGGATGAAAGGGAAGAGGGAGAACCAATGAGAGAGTAGCTGTTAGGCATTTGGACGGGCACATATCACTGTAATTTCCCGGCAGGAAGAAGAATTAACCAAAGTCTCAGCCACCCACCGGGAATCAGTATAGATCCTGAACCAAAATTTTGGACTTGCGGTCAGCTCACCAAAAACGAGTTGAAAAATGGAGCTCAGGGGCACAGCAATTCACAAACTGGCCGAGTAATAAAGGACAACTATCGTCCAAAAATCTGTTGAGGGAAGGCAACGAGGCGGACTTGAAAGCGAGGCAGAATAGCAGGAAACAGATTTCAAGAGGTACGTTGGAATCGCCTTTAGAGCACAGGAAGAGGGGCACAACTTCGACAATGATGCACTTGGCCAAAAAGGGCGTATGCGTTTTCTCCTGAATATATTCAGGAGAAAACGCATACGCCCTTTTTGGCCAAGCAAGCAAGCGGGCAATGCAAATCTGCACTACAGAGAAGTATCACTTCCCACCGGTCAAAAGGGACATCCACAAAATGTGTAAAAACCAGAAAGGCAAGACAGGCCCTGGAGAACAGGGAGCCTTGTTATGCTGATGGGCGGGATGTAAATTGCCAACTGCCTCTCTGGAGGAGTGCATTGTGTTCCCTAAAACAAGTAAACAACAGAGCTACAGAGCCAAGGGCACTTCCAGTCTAGGGAATATACCTTGGGAAAACTGAAAATCAAAAAGACACAGCCACCCCAAAATTTAGGGCTGCACTGCTTACAAGGACCTCAACTTGGGTACACCTTAAATATCCCAGGAAATATAAAAATGGTTCAAAAAATTGTGGTACTTACGTACGATGGAATATCCCTCAGCCATGAAATCAATGTCATAAGACCAGTAGCAGCAAAATGGGTGGATTCAGGTACGATGATTCTAAGTGAAATAAGTCACAGAGAAAAAGAAACTTATCATAAGATATCACTTATGAAGATCCTGTAAACATGGCTACACTTGAACTGAGTTAGGAAAGAGAACAGTGTCTCACATTTAGAAAACACTCTTATGCCTGCTTAAGGGGGAAGGAGAGGTGGGGTGATGCATAAAACCAGAGTTTGATATAAGCACAGGTACCGTTCCAAAAACCAACTATGGAATAGTCAAGACCTACACCTTCCTCAGTGAAAGGGACTCAAAACCCCATATTTCCCGCAGAGGAATATATCTGACTAGTAAGAATCTTAAAACCTATGTATTGATATGTCTCCGTAAGGGAATCAAGTGTGTCTAGACTGGGATAAATATGGCAGCGAGAATCAGCTCAAACCCACTATAAAAAGGAATTTCAAAAATAAAACAAAAAAACTGGGAAATTCTTTACAATTCCTTCAGGGTCTCTGATGAAACCTGAAATGACCCTATCTACAATGACAGCTGGATGTGGCATAAGGCTGGACACTTGGGACTGAGAGGATTGGTGAGATTGGGTGAGCAAATGCAGACCCTTTAAAGCAATAATGCATGGCACACATTCCATGGGTCCCAACTCTCCTGGTTGAAGGGAATATTACTACAGATATAACATGTACGGGAATCCTAGAGAACGGACACACTGTGAATACGAAAGGTTTCTAAAACTCAACGAATAGTCCCTCTCCTGGTGCTCTGGTTTGACTTTCCATCTGCTTTATTATCAACCTCCCAACTTGGAGAGACAGCCCCTTTAACCTCCTGGTTCGCACAGGTTGCCAATTTGGCAGAGGATGAAAGGGAAGAGGGAGAACCAATGAGAGAGTAGCTGTTAGGCATTTGGACGGGCACATATCACTGTAATTTCCCGGCAGGAAGAAGAATTAACCAAAGTCTCAGCCACCCACCGGGAATCAGTATAGATCCTGAACCAAAATTTTGGACTTGCGGTCAGCTCACCAAAAACGAGTTGAAAAATGGAGCTCAGGGGCACAGCAATTCACAAACTGGCCGAGTAATAAAGGACAACTATCGTCCAAAAATCTGTTGAGGGAAGGCAATGAGGCGGACTTGAAAGCGAGGCAGAATAGCAGGAAACAGATTTCCAGAGGTACGTTGGAATCGCCTTTAAAGCACAGGAAGAGGGGCACAACTTCGACAATGATGCACTTGGCCAAAAAGGGCGTATGCGTTTTCTCCTGAATATATTCAGGAGAAAATGCATACACCCTTTTTGGCCAAGCAAGCAAGCGGGCAATGCAAATCTGCGCTACAAAGAAGTATAACTTCCCACCCGTCAAAAGGGACATCCACAAAATGTGTAAAAACCAGAAAGGCAAGACAGGCCCTGGAGAACAGGGAGCCTTGTTATGCTGATGGGCGGGATGTAAATTGCCAACTGCCTCTCTGGAGGAGTGCATTGTGTTCCCTAAAACAAGTAAACAACAGAGCTACAGAGCCAAGGGCACTTCCAGTCTAGGGAATATACCTTGGGAAAACTGAAAATCAAAAAGACACAGCCACCCCAAAATTTAGGGCTGCACTGCTTACAAGGACCTCAACTTGGGTACACCTTAAATATCCCAGGAAATATAAAAATGGTTCAAAAAATTGTGGTACTTACGTACGATGGAATATCCCTCAGCCATGAAATCAATGTCATAAGACCAGTAGCAGCAAAATGGGTGGATTCAGGTACGATGATTCTAAGTGAAATAAGTCACACAGAAAAAGAAACTTATCATAAGATATCACTTATGAAGATCCTGTAAACATGGCTACTCTTGAACTGAGTTAGGAAAGAGAACAGTGTCTCACATTTAGAAAACACTCTTATGCCTGCTTAAGGGGGAAGGAGAGGTGGGGTGATGCATAAAACCAGAGTTTGATATAAGCACAGGTACCGTTCCAAAAACCAACTATGGAATAGACAAGACCTACACCTTCCTCAGTGAAAGGGACTCAAAACCCCATATTTCCCGCAGAGGAATATATCTGACTAGTAAGAATCTTAAAACCTATGTATTGATATGTCTCCGTAAGGGAATCAAGTGTGTCTAGACTGGGATCAATATGGCAGCGAGAATCAGCTCAAACCCACTATAAAAAGGAATTTCAAAAATAAAACAAAAAAACTGGGAAATTCTTTACAATTCCTTCAGGGTCTCTGATGAAACCTGAAATGACCCTATCTACAATGACAGCTGGATGTGGCATAAGGCTGGACACTTGGGACTGAGAGGATTGGTGAGATTGGGTGAGCAAATGCAGACCCTTTAAAGCAATAATGCATGGCACACATTCCATGGGTCCCAACTCTCCAGGTTGAAGGGAATATTACTACAGATATAACATGTACGGGAATCCTAGAGAACGGACACACTGTGAATACGAAATGTTTCTAAAACTCAACGAATAGTCCCTCTCCTGGTGCTCCGGTTTGACTTTCCATCTGCTTTATTATCAACCTCCCAACTTGGAGAGACAGCCCCTTTAACCTCCTGGTTCGCACAGGTTGCCAATTTGGCAGAGGATGAAAGGGAAGAGGGAGAACCAATGAGAGAGTAGCTGTTAGGCATTTGGACGGGCACATATCACTGTAATTTCCCGCCAGGAAGAAGAATTAACCAAAGTCTCAGCCACCCACCGGGAATCAGAATAGATCCTGAACCAAAATTTTGGACTTGCGGTCAGCTCACCAAAAACGAGTTGAAAAATGGAGCTCAGGGGCACAGCAATTCACAAACTGGCCGAGTAATAAAGGACAACTATCGTCCAAAAATCTGTTGAGGGAAGGCAACGAGGCGGACTTGAAAGCGAGGCAGAATAGCAGGAAACAGATTTCAAGAGGTACGTTGGAATCTCCTTTAAAGCACAGGAAGAGGGGCACAACTTCGACAATGATGCACTTGGCCAAAAAGGGCGTATGCGTTTTCTCCTGAATATATTCAGGAGAAAACGCATACGCCCTTTTTGGCCAAGCAAGCAAGCGGGCAATGCAAATCTGCGCTACAAAGAAGTATAACTTCCCACCCGTCAAAAGGGACATCCACAAAATGTGTAAAAACCAGAAAGGCAAGACAGGCCCTGGAGAACAGGGAGCCTTGTTATGCTGATGGGCGGGATGTAAATTGCCAACTGCCTCTCTGGAGGAGTGCATTGTGTTCCCTAAAACAAGTAAACAACAGAGCTACAGAGCCAAGGGCACTTCCAGTCTAGGGAATATACCTTGGGAAAACTGAAAATCAAAAAGACACAGCCACCCCAAAATTTAGGGCTGCACTGCTTACAAGGACCTCAACTTGGGTACACCTTAAATATCCCAGGAAATATAAAAATGGTTCAAAAAATTGTGGTACTTACGTACGATGGAATATCCCTCAGCCATGAAATCAATGTCATAAGACCAGTAGCAGCAAAATGGGTGGATTCAGGTACGATGATTCTAAGTGAAATAAGTCACACAGAAAAAGAAACTTATCATAAGATATCACTTATGAAGATCCTGTAAACATGGCTACTCTTGAAGTGAGTTAGGAAAGAGAACAGTGTCTCACATTTAGAAAACACTCTTATGCCTGCTTAAGGGGGAAGGAGAGGTGGGGTGATGCATAAAACCAGAGTTTGATATAAGCACAGGTACCGTTCCAAAAACCAGCTATGGAATAGCCAAGACCTACACCTTCCTCAGTGAAAGGGACTCAAAACCCCATATTTCCCGCAGAGGAATATATCTGACTAGTAAGAATCTTAAAACCTATGTATTGATATGTCTCCGTAAGGGAAACAAGTGTGTCTAGACTGGGATAAATATGGCAGCGAGAATCAGCTCAAACCCACAATAAAAAGGAATTTCAAAAATAAAACAAAAAAACTGGGAAATTCTTTACAATTCCTTCAAGGTCTCTTTTGAAACCTGAAATGACCCTATCTACAATGACAGCTGGATGTGGCATAAGGCTGGACACTTGGGACTGAGAGGATTGGTGAGATTGGGTAAGCAAATGCAGACCCTTTAAAGCAATAATGCATGGCACACTTTCCATTGGTCCCAACTCTCCAGGTTGTAGGGAATATTACTACAGATATAACATGTACGGGAATCCTAGAGAACGGACACACTGTGATTATGAAAGGTTTCTAAAACTCAACGAATAGTCCCTCTCCTGGTGCTCCGGTTTGACTTTCCATCTGCTTTATTATCAACCTCCCAACTTGGAGAGACAGCCCCTTTAACCTCCTGGATCGCACAGGTTGCCAATTTGGCAGAGGATGAAAGGGAAGAGGGAGAACCAATGAGAGAATAGCTGTTAGGCATTTGGACGGGCACATATCACTGTAATTTCCCGGCAGGAAGAAGAATTAACCAAAGTCTCAGCCACCCAGTGGGAATCAGTATAGATCCTGAACCAAAATTTTGGACTTGCGGTCAGCTCACCAAAAACGAGTTGAAAAATGGAGCTCAGGGGCGCAGCAATTCACAAACTGGCCGAGTAATAAAGGACAACTATCGTCCAAAAATCTGTTGAAGGAAGGCAATGAGGCGGACTTGAAAGCGTGGCAGAATAGCAGGAAACAGATTTCAAGAGGTACGTTGGAATCGCCTTTAAAGCACAGGAAGAGGGGCACAACTTCGACAATGATGCACTTGGCCAAAAAGTGCGTATGCGTTTTCTCCTGAATATATTCAGGAGAAAACGCATACGCCCTTTTTGGCCAAGCAAGCAAGCGGGCAATGCAAATCTGCACTACAAAGAAGTATCACTTCCCACCAGTCAAAAGGGATATCCACAAAATGTGTAAAAACCAGAAAGGCAAGACAGGCCCTGGAGAACAGGGTGCCTTGTTATGCTGATGGGCGGGATGTAAATTGCCAACTGCCTCTCTGGAGGAGTGCATTGTGTTCCCTAAAACAAGTAAACAACAGAGCTACAGAGCCAAGGGCACTTCCAGTCTAGGGAATATACCTTGGGAAAACTGAAAATCAAAAAGACACAGCCACCCCAAAATTTAGGGCTGCACTGCTTACAAGGACCTCAACTTGGGTACACCTTAAATATCCCAGGAAATATAAAAATTGTTCAAAAAATTGTGGTACTTACGTACGATGGAATATCCCTCAGCCATGAAATCAATGTCATAAGACCAGTAGCAGCAAAATGGGTGGATTCAGGTACGATGATTCTAAGTGAAATAAGTCACACAGAAAAAGAAACTTATCATAAGATATCACTTATGAAGATCCTGTAAACATGGCTACACTTGAACTGAGTTAGGAAAGAGAACAGTGTCTCACATTTAGAAAACACTCTTATGCCTGCTTAAGGGGGAAGGAGAGGTGGGGTGATGCATAAAACCAGAGTTTGATATAAGCACAGGTACCGTTCCAAAAACCAACTATGGAATAGACAAGACCTACACCTTCCTCAGTGAAAGGGACTCAAAACCCCATATTTCCCGCAGAGGAATATATCTGACTAGTAAGAATCTTAAAACCTATGTATTGATATGTCTCCGTAAGGGAATCAAGTGTGTCTAGACTGGGATAAATATGGCAGCGAGAATCAGCTCAAACCCACTATAAAAAGGAATTTCAAAAATAAAACAAAAAAACTGGGAAATTCTTTACAATTCCTTCAGGGTCTCTGATGAAACCTGAAATGACCCTATCTACAATGACAGCTGGATGTGGCATAAGGCTGGACACTTGGGACTGAGAGGATTGGTGAGATTGGGTGAGCAAATGCAGACCCTTTAAAGCAATAATGCATGGCACACATTCCATGGGTCCCAACTCTCCAGGTTGAAGGGAATATTACTACAGATATAACATGTACGGGAATCCTAGAGAATGGACACACTGTGAATATGAAAGGTTTCTAAAACTCAACAAATAGTCCCTCTCCTGGTGCTCCGGTTTGACTTTCCATCTGCTTTATTATCAACCTCCCAACTTGGAGAGACAGCCCCTTTAACCTCCTGGTTCGCACAGGTTGCCAATTTGGCAGAGGATGAAAGGGAAGAGGGAGAACCAATGAGAGAGTAGCTGTTAGGCATTTGGACGGGCACATATCAGTGTAATTTCCCGGCAGGAAGAAGAATTAACCAAAGTCTCAGCCACCCACCAGGAATCAGTATAGATCCTGAACCAAAATTTTGGACTTGCGGTCAGCTCACCAAAAACGAGTTGAAAAATGGAGCTCAGGGGCACAGCAATTCACAAACTGGCCGAGTAATAAAGGACAACTATCGTCCAAAAATCTGTTGAGGGAAGGCAACGAGGCGGACTTGAAAGCGAGGCAGAATAGCAGGAAACAGATTTCCAGAGGTACGTTGGAATCGCCTTTAAAGCACAGGAAGAGGGGCACAACTTCGACAATGATGCACTTGGCCAAAAAGGGCGTATGTGTTTTCTCCTGAATATATTCAGGAGAAAACGCATACGCCCTTTTTGGCCAAGCAAGCAAGCGGGCAATGCAAATCTGCACTACAAAGAAGTATCACTTCCCACCGGTCAAAAGGGACATCCACAAAATATGTAAAAACCAGAAAGGCAAGACAGGCCCTGGAGAACAGGGAGCCTTGTTATGCTGTTGGGCGGGATGTAAATTACCAACTGCCTCTCTGGAGGAGTGCATTGTGTTCCCTAAAACAAGTAAACAACAGAGCTACAAAGCCAAGGGCACTTCCAGTCTAGGGAATATACCTTGGGAAAACTGAAAATCAAAAAGACACAGCCACCCCAAAATTTAGGGCTGCACTGCTTACAAGGACCTCAACTTGGGTACACCTTAAATATCCCAGGAAATATAAAAATGGTTCAAAAAATTGTGGTACTTACGTACGATGGAATATCCCTCAGCCATGAAATCAATGTCATAAGACCAGTAGCAGCAAAATGGGTGGATTCAGGTACGATGATTCTAAGTGAAATAAGTCACAGAGAAAAAGAAACTTATCATAAGATATCACTTATGAAGATCCTGTAAACATGGCTACACTTGAACTGAGTTAGGAAAGAGAACAGTGTCTCACATTTAGAAAACACTCTTATGCCTGCTTAAGGGGGAAGGAGAGGTGGGGTGATGCATAAAACCAGAGTTTGATATAAGCACAGGTACCGTTCCAAAAACCAACTATGGAATAGACAAGACCTACACCTTCCTCAGTGAAAGGGACTCAAAACCCCATATTTCCCGCAGAGGAATATATCTGACTAGTAAGAATCTTAAAACCTATGTATTGATATGTCTCCGTAAGGGAATCAAGTGTGTCTAGACTGGGATAAATATGGCAGCGAGAATCAGCTCAAACCCACTATAAAAAGGAATTTCAAAAATAAAACAAAAAAACTGGGAAATTCTTTACAATTCCTTCAGGGTCTCTGATGAAACCTGAAATGACCCTATCTACAATGACAGCTGGATGTGGCATAAGGCTGGACACTTGGGACTGAGAGGATTGGTGAGATTGGGTGAGCAAATGCAGACCCTTTAAAGCAAAAATGCATGGCACACATTCCATGGGTCCCAACTCTCCAGGTTGAAGGGAATATTACTACAGATATAACATGTACGGGAATCCTAGAGAATGGACACACTGTGAATACGAAAGGTTTCTAAAACTCAACGAATAGTCCCTCTCCTGGTGCTCCGGTTTGACTTTCCATCTGCTTTATTATCAACCTCCCAACTTGGAGAGACAGCCCCTTTAACCTCCTGGTTCGCACAGGTTGCCAATTTGGCAGAGGATGAAAGGGAAGAGGGAGAACCAATGAGAGAGTAGCTGTTAGGCATTTGGACGGGCACATATCACTGTAATTTCCCGGCAGGAAGAAGAATTAACCAAAGTCTCAGCCACCCACCGGGAATCAGTATAGATCCTGAACCAAAATTTTGGACTTGCGGTCAGCTCACCAAAAACGAGTTGAAAAATGGAGCTCAGGGGCACAGCAATTCACAAACTGGCCGAGTAATAAAGGACAACTATCGTCCAAAAATCTGTTGAGGGAAGGCAACGAGGCGGACTTGAAAGCGAGGCAGAATAGCAGGAAACAGATTTCCAGCGGTACGTTGGAATCGCCTTTAAAGCACAGGAAGAGGGGCACAACTTCGACAATGATGCACTTGGCCAAAAAGGGCGTATGCGTTTTCTCCTGAATATATTCAGGAGAAAACGCATACGCCCTTTTTGGCCAAGCAAGCAAGCGGGCAATGCAAATCTGCACTACAAAGAAGTATCACTTCCAACCGGTCAAAAGGGACATCCACAAAATGTGTAAAAACCAGAAAGGCAAGACAGGCCCTGGAGAACAGGGAGCCTTGTTATGCTGATGGGCGGGATGTAAATTGCCAACTGCCTCTCTGGAGGAGTGCATTGTGTTCCCTAAAACAAGTAAACAACAGAGCTACAGAGCCAAGGGCACTTCCAGTCTAGAGAATATACCTTGGGAAAACTGAAAATCAAAAAGACACAGCCACCCCAAAATTTAGGGCTGCACTGCTTACAAGGACCTCAACTTGGGTACACCTTAAATATCCCAGGAAATATAAAAATGGTTCAAAAAATTGTGGTACTTACGTACGATGGAATATCCCTCAGCCATGAAATCAATGTCATAAGACCAGTAGCAGCAAAATGGGTGGATTCAGGTACGATGATTCTAAGTGAAATAAGTCACAGAGAAAAAGAAACTTATCATAAGATATCACTTATGAAGATCCTGTAAACATGGCTACACTTGAACTGAGTTAGGAAAGAGAACAGTGTCTCACATTTAGAAAACACTCTTATGCCTGCTTAAGGGGGAAGGAGAGGTGGGGTGATGCATAAAACCAGAGTTTGATATAAGCACAGGTACCGTTCCAAAAACCAACTATGGAATAGACAAGACCTACACCTTCCTCAGTGAAAGGGACTCAAAACCCCATATTTCCCGCAGAGGAATATATCTGACTAGTAAGAATCTTAAAACCTATGTATTGATATGTCTCCGTAAGGGAATCAAGTGTGTCTAGACTGGGATAAATATGGCAGCGAGAATCAGCTCAAACCCACTATAAAAAGGAATTTCAAAAATAAAACAAAAAAACTGGGAAATTCTTTACAATTCCTTCAGGGTCTCTGATGAAACCTGAAATGACCCTATCTACAATGACAGCTGGATGTGGCATAAGGCTGGACACTTGGGACTGAGAGGATTGGTGAGATTGGGTGAGCAAATGCAGACCCTTTAAAGCAATAATGCATGGCACACATTCCATGGGTCCCAGCTCTCCAGGTTGAAGGGAATATTACTACAGATATAACATGTATGGGAATCCTAGAGAACGGACACACTGTGAATACGAAAGGTTTCTAAAACTCAACGAATAGTCCCTCTCCTGGTGCTCCAGTTTGACTTTCCATCTGCTTTATTATCAACCTCCCAACTTGGAGAGACAGCCCCTTTAACCTCCTGGTTCGCACAGGTTGCCAATTTGGCAGAGGATGAAAGGGAAGAGGGAGAACCAATGAGAGAGTAGCTGTTAGGCATTTGGACGGGCACATATCACTGTAATTTCCCGGCAGGAAGAAGAATTAACCAAAGTCTCAGCCACCCACCGGGAATCAGTATAGATCCTGAACCAAAATTTTGGACTTGCGGTCAGCTCACCAAAAACGTGTTGAAAAATGGAGCTCAGGGGCACAGCAATTCACAAACTGGCCGAGTAATAAAGGACAACTATCGTCCAAAAATCTGTTGAGGGAAGGCAACGAGGCGGTCTTGAAAGCGAGGCAGAATAGCAGGAAACAGATTTCAAGAGGTATGTTGGAATCGCCTTTAAAGCACAGGAAGAGGGGCACAACTTCGACAATGATGCACTTGGCCAAAAAGGGCGTATGCGTTTTCTCCTGAATATATTCAGGAGAAAACGCATACGCCCTTTTTGGCCAAGCAAGCAAGCGGGCAATGCAAATCTGCACTACAAAGAAGTATCACTTCCCACCGGTCAAAAGGGACATCCACAAAATGTGTAAAAACCAGAAAGGCAAGACAGGCCCTGGAGAACAGGGAGCCTTGTTATGCTGATGGGCGGGATGTAAATTGCCAACTGCCTCTCTGGAGGAGTGCATTGTGTTCCCTAAAACAAGTAAAGAACAGAGCTACAGAGCCAAGGGCACTTCCAGTCTGGGGAATATACCTTGGGAAAACTGAAAATCAAAAAGACACAGCCACCCCAAAATTTAGGGCTGCACTGCTTACAAGGACCTCAACTTGGGTACACCTTAAATATCCCAGGAAATATAAAAATGGTTCAAAAAATTGTGGTACTTACGTACGATGGAATATCCCTCAGCCATGAAATCAATGTCATAAGACCAGTAGCAGCAAAATGGGTGGATTCAGGTACGATGATTCTAAGTGAAATAAGTCACAGAGAAAAAGAAACTTATCATAAGATATCACTTATGAAGATCCTGTAAACATGGCTACACTTGAACTGAGTTAGGAAAGAGAACAGTGTCTCACATTTAGAAAACACTCTTATGCCTGCTTAAGGGGGAAGGAGAGGTGGGGTGATGCATAAAACCAGAGTTTGATATAAGCACAGGTACCGTTCCAAAAACCAACTATGGAATAGACAAGACCTACACCTTCCTCAGTGAAAGGGACTCAAAACCCCATATTTCCCGCAGAGGAATATATCTGACTAGTAAGAATCTTAAAACCTATGTATTGATATGTCTCCGTAAGGGAATCAAGTGTGTCTAGACTGGGATAAATATGGCAGCGAGAATCAGCTCAAACCCACTATAAAAAGGAATTTCAAAAATAAAACAAAAAAACTGGGAAATTCTTTACAATTCCTTCAGGGTCTCTGATGAAACCTGAAATGACCCTATCTACAATGACAGCTGGATGTGGCATAAGGCTGGACACTTGGGACTGAGAGGATTGGTGAGATTGGGTGAGCAAATGCAGACCCTTTAAAGCAATAATGCATGGCACACATTCCATGGGTCCCAACTCTCCAGGTTGAAGGGAATATTACTACAGATATAACATGTACGGGAATCCTAGAGAACGGACACACTGTGAATACGAAAGGTTTCTAAAACTCAACGAATAGTCCCTCTCCTGGTGCTCCGGTTTGACTTTCCATCTGCTTTATTATCAACCTCCCAACTTGGAGAGACAGCCCCTTTAACCTCCTGGTTCGCACAGGTTGCCAATTTGGCAGAGGATGAAAGGGAAGAGGGAGAACCAATGAGAGAGTAGCTGTTGGGCATTTGGACGGGCACATATCACTGTAATTTCCCGGCAGGAAGAAGAATTAACCAAAGTCTCAGCCACCCACCGGGAATCAGTATAGATCCTGAACCAAAATTTTGGACTTGCGGTCAGCTCACCAAAAACGAGTTGAAAAATGGAGCTCAGGGGCACAGCAATTCACAAACTGGCCGAGTAATAAAGGACAACTATCGTCCAAAAATCTGTTGAGGGAAGGCAACGAGGCGGACTTGAAAGCGAGGCAGAATAGCAGGAAACAGATTTCAAGAGGTATGTTGGAATCGCCTTTAAAGCACAGGAAGAGGGGCACAACTTCGACAATGATGCACTTGGCCAAAAAGGGCGTATGCGTTTTCTCCTGAATATATTCAGGAGAAAACGCATACGCCCTTTTTGGCCAAGCAAGCAAGCGGGCAATGCAAATCTGCACTACAAAGAAGTATCACTTCCCACGGTCAAAAGGGACATCCACAAAATGTGTAAAAACCAGAAAGGCAAGACAGGCCCTGGAGAACAGGGAGCCTTGTTATGCTGATGGGCGGGATGTAAATTGCCAACTGCCTCTCTGGAGGAGTGCATTGTGTTCCCTAAAACAAGTAAAGAACAGAGCTACAGAGCCAAGGGCACTTCCAGTCTGGGGAATATACCTTGGGAAAACTGAAAATCAAAAAGACACAGCCACCCCAAAATTTAGGGCTGCACTGCTTACAAGGACCTCAACTTGGGTACACCTTAAATATCCCAGGAAATATAAAAATGGTTCAAAAAATTGTGGTACTTACGTACGATGGAATATCCCTCAGCCATGAAATCAATGTCATAAGACCAGTAGCAGCAAAATGGGTGGATTCAGGTACGATGATTCTAAGTGAAATAAGTCACAGAGAAAAAGAAACTTATCATAAGATATCACTTATGAAGATCCTGTAAACATGGCTACACTTGAACTGAGTTAGGAAAGAGAACAGTGTCTCACATTTAGAAAACACTCTTATGCCTGCTTAAGGGGGAAGGAGAGGTGGGGTGATGCATAAAACCAGAGTTTGATATAAGCACAGGTACCGTTCCAAAAACCAACTATGGAATAGACAAGACCTACACCTTCCTCAGTGAAAGGGACTCAAAACCCCATATTTCCCGCAGAGGAATATATCTGACTAGTAAGAATCTTAAAACCTATGTATTGATATGTCTCCGTAAGGGAATCAAGTGTGTCTAGACTGGGATAAATATGGCAGCGAGAATCAGCTCAAACCCACTATAAAAAGGAATTTCAAAAATAAAACAAAAAAACTGGGAAATTCTTTACAATTCCTTCAGGGTCTCTGATGAAACCTGAAATGACCCTATCTACAATGACAGCTGGATGTGGCATAAGGCTGGACACTTGGGACTGAGAGGATTGGTGAGATTGGGTGAGCAAATGCAGACCCTTTAAAGCAATAATGCATGGCACACATTCCATGGGTCCCAACTCTCCAGGTTGAAGGGAATATTACTACAGATTTAACATGTACGGGAATCCTAGAGAACGGACACACTGTGAATACGAAAGGTTTCTAAAACTCAACGAATAGTCCCTCTCCTGGTGCTCCGGTTTGACTTTCCATCTGCTTTATTATCAACCTCCCAACTTGGAGAGACAGCCCCTTTAACCTCCTGGTTCGCACAGGTTGCCAATTTGGCAGAGGATGAAAGGGAAGAGGGAGAACCAATGAGAGAGTAGCTGTTAGGCATTTGGACGGGCACATATCACTGTAATTTCCCGGCAGGAAGAAGAATTAACCAAAGTCTCAGCCACCCACCGGGAATCAGTATAGATCCTGAACCAAAATTTTGGACTTGCGGTCAGCTCACCAAAAACGAGTTGAAAAATGGAGCTCAGGGGCACAGCAATTCACAAACTGGCCGAGTAATAAAGGACAACTATCGTCCAAAAATCTGTTGAGGGAAGGCAACGAGGCGGACTTGAAAGCGAGGCAGAATAGCAGGAAACAGATTTCCAGAGGTACGTTGGAATCGCCTTTAAAGCACAGGAAGAGGGGCAGAACTTCGACAATGATGCACTTGGCCAAAAAGGGCGTATGCGTTTTCTCCTGAATATATTCAGGAGAAAACGCATACGCCCTTTTTGGCCAAGCAAGCAAGCGGGCAATGCAAATCTGCACTACAAAGAAGTATCACTTCCCACCGGTCAAAAGGGACATCCACAAAATGTGTAAAAACCAGAAAGGCAAGACAGGCCCTGGAGAACAGGGAGCCTTGTTATGCTGATGGGCGGGATGTAAATTGCCAACTGCCTCTCTGGAGGAGTGCATTGTGTTCCCTAAAACAAGTAAACAACAGAGCTACAGAGCCAAGGGCACTTCCAGTCTAGGGAATATACCTTGGGAAAACTGAAAATCAAAAAGACACAGCCACCCCAAAATTTAGGGCTGCACTGCTTACAAGGACCTCAACTTGGGTACACCTTAAATATCCCAGGAAATATAAAAATGGTTCAAAAAATTGTGGTACTTACATACGATGGAATATCCCTCAGCCATGAAATCAATGTCATAAGACCAGTAGCAGCAAAATGGGTGGATTCAGGTACGATGATTCTAAGTGAAATAAGTCACACAGAAAAAGAAACTTATCATAAGATATCACTTATGAAGATCCTGTAAACATGGCTACTCTTGAACTGAGTTAGGAAAGAGAACAGTGTCTCACATTTAGAAAACACTCTTATGCCTGCTTAAGGGGGAAGGAGAGGTGGGGTGATGCATAAAACCAGAGTTTGATATAAGCACAGGTACCGTTCCAAAAACCAACTATGGAATAGACAAGACCTACACCTTCCTCAGTGAAAGGGACTCAAAACCCCATATTTCCCGCAGAGGAATATATCTGACTAGTAAGAATCTTAAAACCTATGTATTGATATGTCTCCGTAAGGGAATCAAGTGTGTCTAGACTGGGATAAATATGGCAGCGAGAATCAGCTCAAACCCACTATAAAAAGGAATTTCAAAAATAAAACAAAAAAACTGGGAAATTCTTTACAATTCCTTCAGGGTCTCTGATGAAACCTGAAATGACCCTATCTACAATGACAGCTGGATGTGGCATAAGGCTGGACACTTGGGACTGAGAGGATTGGTGAGATTGGGTGAGCAAATGCAGACCCTTTAAAGCAATAATGCATGGCACACATTCCATGGGTCCCAACTCTCCAGGTTGAAGGGAATATTACTACAGATATAACATGTACGGGAATCCTAGAGAACGGACACACTGTGAATACGAAAGGTTTCTAAAACTCAACGAATAGTCCCTCTCCTGGTGCTCCGGTTTGACTTTCCATCTGCTTTATTATCAACCTCCCAACTTGGAGAGACAGCCCCTTTAACCTCCTGGATCGCACAGGTTGCCAATTTGGCAGAGGATGAAAGGGAAGAGGGAGAACCAATGAGAGAGTAGCTGTTAGGCATTTGGACGGGCACATATCACTGTAATTTCCCGGCAGGAAGAAGAATTAACCAAAGTCTCAGCCACCCACCGGGAATCAGTATGGATCCTGAACCAAAATTTTGGACTTGCGGTCAGCTCACCAAAAACGAGTTGAAAAATGGAGCTCAGGGGCACAGCAATTCACAAACTGGCCGAGTAATAAAGGACAACTATCGTCCAAAAATCTGTTGAGGGAAGGCAACGTGGCGGACTTGAAAGCGAGGCAGAATAGCAGGAAACAGATTTCAAGAGGTACGTTGGAATCGCCTTTAAAGCACAGGAAGAGGGGCACAACTTCGACAATGATGCACTTGGCCAAAAAGGGCGTATGCGTTTTCTCCTGAATATATTCAGGAGAAAACGCATACGCCCTTTTTGGCCAAGCAAGCAAGCGGGCAATGCAAATCTGCACTACAAAGAAGTATCACTTCCCACGGTCAAAAGGGACATCCACAAAATGTGTAAAAACCAGAAAGGCAAGACAGGCCCTGGAGAACAGGGAGCCTTGTTATGCTGATGGGCGGGATGTAAATTGCCAACTGCCTCTCTGGAGGAGTGCATTGTGTTCCCTAAAACAAGTAAAGAACAGAGCTACAGAGCCAAGGGCACTTCCAGTCTGGGGAATATACCTTGGGAAAACTGAAAATCAAAAAGACACAGCCACCCCAAAATTTAGGGCTGCACTGCTTACAAGGACCTCAACTTGGGTACACCTTAAATATCCCAGGAAATATAAAAATGGTTCAAAAAATTGTGGTACTTACGTACGATGGAATATCCCTCAGCCATGAAATCAATGTCATAAGACCAGTAGCAGCAAAATGGGTGGATTCAGGTACGATGATTCTAAGTGAAATAAGTCACAGAGAAAAAGAAACTTATCATAAGATATCACTTATGAAGATCCTGTAAACATGGCTACACTTGAACTGAGTTAGGAAAGAGAACAGTGTCTCACATTTAGAAAACACTCTTATGCCTGCTTAAGGGGGAAGGAGAGGTGGGGTGATGCATAAAACCAGAGTTTGATATAAGCACAGGTACCGTTCCAAAAACCAACTATGGAATAGACAAGACCTACACCTTCCTCAGTGAAAGGGACTCAAAACCCCATATTTCCCGCAGAGGAATATATCTGACTAGTAAGAATCTTAAAACCTATGTATTGATATGTCTCCGTAAGGGAATCAAGTGTGTCTAGACTGGGATAAATATGGCAGCGAGAATCAGCTCAAACCCACTATAAAAAGGAATTTCAAAAATAAAACAAAAAAACTGGGAAATTCTTTACAATTCCTTCAGGGTCTCTGATGAAACCTGAAATGACCCTATCTACAATGACAGCTGGATGTGGCATAAGGCTGGACACTTGGGACTGAGAGCATTGGTGAGATTGGGTGAGCAAATGCAGACCCTTTAAAGCAATAATGCATGGCACACATTCCATG
Source organism: Hyperoodon ampullatus (assembly GCF_949752795.1). Lineage (NCBI taxonomy): Eukaryota > Metazoa > Chordata > Mammalia > Artiodactyla > Ziphiidae > Hyperoodon > Hyperoodon ampullatus. The sequence goes on along the minus strand of NW_027640597.1, from coordinate 10,194 downwards.
GGTCCCAACTCTCCAGGTTGAAGGGAATATTACTACAGATTTAACATGTACGGGAATCCTAGAGAACGGACACACTGTGAATACGAAAGGTTTCTAAAACTCAACGAATAGTCCCTCTCCTGGTGCTCCGGTTTGACTTTCCATCTGCTTTATTATCAACCTCCCAACTTGGAGAGACAGCCCCTTTAACCTCCTGGTTCGCACAGGTTGCCAATTTGGCAGAGGATGAAAGGGAAGAGGGAGAACCAATGAGAGAGTAGCTGTTAGGCATTTGGACGGGCACATATCACTGTAATTTCCCGGCAGGAAGAAGAATTAACCAAAGTCTCAGCCACCCACCGGGAATCAGTATAGATCCTGAACCAAAATTTTGGACTTGCGGTCAGCTCACCAAAAACGAGTTGAAAAATGGAGCTCAGGGGCACAGCAATTCACAAACTGGCCGAGTAATAAAGGACAACTATCGTCCAAAAATCTGTTGAGGGAAGGCAACGAGGCGGACTTGAAAGCGAGGCAGAATAGCAGGAAACAGATTTCCAGAGGTACGTTGGAATCGCCTTTAAAGCACAGGAAGAGGGGCAGAACTTCGACAATGATGCACTTGGCCAAAAAGGGCGTATGCGTTTTCTCCTGAATATATTCAGGAGAAAACGCATACGCCCTTTTTGGCCAAGCAAGCAAGCGGGCAATGCAAATCTGCACTACAAAGAAGTATCACTTCCCACCGGTCAAAAGGGACATCCACAAAATGTGTAAAAACCAGAAAGGCAAGACAGGCCCTGGAGAACAGGGAGCCTTGTTATGCTGATGGGCGGGATGTAAATTGCCAACTGCCTCTCTGGAGGAGTGCATTGTGTTCCCTAAAACAAGTAAACAACAGAGCTACAGAGCCAAGGGCACTTCCAGTCTAGGGAATATACCTTGGGAAAACTGAAAATCAAAAAGACACAGCCACCCCAAAATTTAGGGCTGCACTGCTTACAAGGACCTCAACTTGGGTACACCTTAAATATCCCAGGAAATATAAAAATGGTTCAAAAAATTGTGGTACTTACGTACGATGGAATATCCCTCAGCCATGAAATCAATGTCATAAGACCAGTAGCAGCAAAATGGGTGGATTCAGGTACGATGATTCTAAGTGAAATAAGTCACACAGAAAAAGAAACTTATCATAAGATATCACTTATGAAGATCCTGTAAACATGGCTACTCTTGAACTGAGTTAGGAAAGAGAACAGTGTCTCACATTTAGAAAACACTCTTATGCCTGCTTAAGGGGGAAGGAGAGGTGGGGTGATGCATAAAACCAGAGTTTGATATAAGCACAGGTACCGTTCCAAAAACCAACTATGGAATAGACAAGACCTACACCTTCCTCAGTGAAAGGGACTCAAAACCCCATATTTCCCGCAGAGGAATATATCTGACTAGTAAGAATCTTAAAACCTATGTATTGATATGTCTCCGTAAGGGAATCAAGTGTGTCTAGACTGGGATAAATATGGCAGCGAGAATCAGCTCAAACCCACTATAAAAAGGAATTTCAAAAATAAAACAAAAAAACTGGGAAATTCTTTACAATTCCTTCAGGGTCTCTGATGAAACCTGAAATGACCCTATCTACAATGACAGCTGGATGTGGCATAAGGCTGGACACTTGGGACTGAGAGGATTGGTGAGATTGGGTGAGCAAATGCAGACCCTTTAAAGCAATAATGCATGGCACACATTCCATGGGTCCCAACTCTCCAGGTTGAAGGGAATATTACTACAGATATAACATGTACGGGAATCCTAGAGAACGGACACACTGTGAATATGAAAGGTTTCTAAAACTCAACGAATAGTCCCTCTCCTGGTGCTCCGGTTTGACTTTCCATCTGCTTTATTATCAACCTCCCAACTTGGAGAGACAGCCCCTTTAACCTCCTGGATCGCACAGGTTGCCAATTTGGCAGAGGATGAAAGGGAAGAGGGAGAACCAATGAGAGAGTAGCTGTTAGGCATTTGGACGGGCACATATCACTGTAATTTCCCGGCAGGAAGAAGAATTAACCAAAGTCTCAGCCACCCACCGGGAATCAGTATAGATCCTGAACCAAAATTTTGGACTTGCGGTCAGCTCACCAAAAACGAGTTGAAAAATGGAGCTCAGGGGCACAGCAATTCACAAACTGGCCGAGTAATAAAGGACAACTATCGTCCAAAAATCTGTTGAGGGAAGGCAACGAGGCGGACTTGAAAGCGAGGCAGAATAGCAGGAAACAGATTTCAAGAGGTACGTTGGAATCGCCTTTAAAGCACAGGAAGAGGGGCACAACTTCGACAATGATGCACTTGGCCAAAAAGGGCGTATGCGTTTTCTCCTGAATATATTCAGGAGAAAACGCATACGCCCTTTTTGGCCAAGCAAGCAAGCGGGCAATGCAAATCTGCACTACAGAGAAGTATCACTTCCCACGGTCAAAAGGGACATCCACAAAATGTGTAAAAACCAGAAAGGCAAGACAGGCCCTGGAGAACAGGGAGCCTTGTTATGCTGATGGGCGGGATGTAAATTGCCAACTGCCTCTCTGGAGGAGTGCATTGTGTTCCCTAAAACAAGTAAAGAACAGAGCTACAGAGCCAAGGGCACTTCCAGTCTGGGGAATATACCTTGGGAAAACTGAAAATCAAAAAGACACAGCCACCCCAAAATTTAGGGCTGCACTGCTTACAAGGACCTCAACTTGGGTACACCTTAAATATCCCAGGAAATATAAAAATGGTTCAAAAAATTGTGGTACTTACGTACGATGGAATATCCCTCAGCCATGAAATCAATGTCATAAGACCAGTAGCAGCAAAATGGGTGGATTCAGGTACGATGATTCTAAGTGAAATAAGTCACAGAGAAAAAGAAACTTATCATAAGATATCACTTATGAAGATCCTGTAAACATGGCTACACTTGAACTGAGTTAGGAAAGAGAACAGTGTCTCACATTTAGAAAACACTCTTATGCCTGCTTAAGGGGGAAGGAGAGGTGGGGTGATGCATAAAACCAGAGTTTGATATAAGCACAGGTACCGTTCCAAAAACCAACTATGGAATAGACAAGACCTACACCTTCCTCAGTGAAAGGGACTCAAAACCCCATATTTCCCGCAGAGGAATATATCTGACTAGTAAGAATCTTAAAACCTATGTATTGATATGTCTCCGTAAGGGAATCAAGTGTGTCTAGACTGGGATAAATATGGCAGCGAGAATCAGCTCAAACCCACTATAAAAAGGAATTTCAAAAATAAAACAAAAAAACTGGGAAATTCTTTACAATTCCTTCAGGGTCTCTGATGAAACCTGAAATGACCCTATCTACAATGACAGCTGGATGTGGCATAAGGCTGGACACTTGGGACTGAGAGCATTGGTGAGATTGGGTGAGCAAATGCAGACCCTTTAAAGCAATAATGCATGGCACACATTCCATGGGTCCCAACTCTCCAGGTTGAAGGGAATATTACTACAGATTTAACATGTACGGGAATCCTAGAGAACGGACACACTGTGAATACGAAAGGTTTCTAAAACTCAACGAATAGTCCCTCTCCTGGTGCTCCGGTTTGACTTTCCATCTGCTTTATTATCAACCTCCCAACTTGGAGAGACAGCCCCTTTAACCTCCTGGTTCGCACAGGTTGCCAATTTGGCAGAGGATGAAAGGGAAGAGGGAGAACCAATGAGAGAGTAGCTGTTAGGCATTTGGACGGGCACATATCACTGTAATTTCCCGGCAGGAAGAAGAATTAACCAAAGTCTCAGCCACCCACCGGGAATCAGTATAGATCCTGAACCAAAATTTTGGACTTGCGGTCAGCTCACCAAAAACGAGTTGAAAAATGGAGCTCAGGGGCACAGCAATTCACAAACTGGCCGAGTAATAAAGGACAACTATCGTCCAAAAATCTGTTGAGGGAAGGCAACGAGGCGGACTTGAAAGCGAGGCAGAATAGCAGGAAACAGATTTCCAGAGGTACGTTGGAATCGCCTTTAAAGCACAGGAAGAGGGGCACAACTTCGACAATGATGCACTTGGCCAAAAAGGGCGTATGCGTTTTCTCCTGAATATATTCAGGAGAAAACGCATACGCCCTTTTTGGCCAAGCAAGCAAGCGGGCAATGCAAATCTGCACTACAAAGAAGTATCACTTCCCACCGGTCAAAAGGGACATCCACAAAATGTGTAAAAACCAGAAAGGCAAGACAGGCCCTGGAGAACAGGGAGCCTTGTTATGCTGATGGGCGGGATGTAAATTGCCAACTGCCTCTCTGGAGGAGTGCATTGTGTTCCCTAAAACAAGTAAACAACAGAGCTACAGAGCCAAGGGCACTTCCAGTCTAGGGAATATACCTTGGGAAAACTGAAAATCAAAAAGACACAGCCACCCCAAAATTTAGGGCTGCACTGCTTACAAGGACCTCAACTTGGGTACACCTTAAATATCCCAGGAAATATAAAAATGGTTCAAAAAATTGTGGTACTTACGTACGATGGAATATCCCTCAGCCATGAAATCAATGTCATAAGACCAGTAGCAGCAAAATGGGTGGATTCAGGTACGATGATTCTAAGTGAAATAAGTCACACAGAAAAAGAAACTTATCATAAGATATCACTTATGAAGATCCTGTAAACATGGCTACTCTTGAACTGAGTTAGGAAAGAGAACAGTGTCTCACATTTAGAAAACACTCTTATGCCTGCTTAAGGGGGAAGGAGAGGTGGGGTGATGCATAAAACCAGAGTTTGATATAAGCACAGGTACCGTTCCAAAAACCAACTATGGAATAGACAAGACCTACACCTTCCTCAGTGAAAGGGACTCAAAACCCCATATTTCCCGCAGAGGAATATATCTGACTAGTAAGAATCTTAAAACCTATGTATTGATATGTCTCCGTAAGGGAATCAAGTGTGTCTAGACTGGGATAAATATGGCAGCGAGAATCAGCTCAAACCCACTATAAAAAGGAATTTCAAAAATAAAACAAAAAAACTGGGAAATTCTTTACAATTCCTTCAGGGTCTCTGATGAAACCTGAAATGACCCTATCTACAATGACAGCTGGATGTGGCATAAGGCTGGACACTTGGGACTGAGAGGATTGGTGAGATTGGGTGAGCAAATGCAGACCCTTTAAAGCAATAATGCATGGCACACATTCCATGGGTCCCAACTCTCCAGGTTGAAGGGAATATTACTACAGATATAACATGTACGGGAATCCTAGAGAACGGACACACTGTGAATACGAAAGGTTTCTAAAACTCAACGAATAGTCCCTCTCCTGGTGCTCCGGTTTGACTTTCCATCTGCTTTATTATCAACCTCCCAACTTGGAGAGACAGCCCCTTTAACCTCCTGGTTCGCACAGGTTGCCAATTTGGCAGAGGATGAAAGGGAAGAGGGAGAAGCAATGAGAGAGTAGCTGTTAGGCATTTGGACGGGCACATATCACTGTAATTTCCCGGCAGGAAGAAGAATTAACCAAAGTCTCAGCCACCCACCGGGAATCAGTATAGATCCTGAACCAAAATTTTGGACTTGCGGTCAGCTCACCAAAAACGAGTTGAAAAATGGAGCTCAGGGGCACAGCAATTCACAAACTGGCCGAGTAATAAAGGACAACTATCGTCCAAAAATCTGTTGAGGGAAGGCAACGAGGCGGACTTGAAAGCGAGGCAGAATAGCAGGAAACAGATTTCAAGAGGTACGTTGGAATCGCCTTTAAAGCACAGGAAGAGGGGCAGAACTTCGACAATGATGCACTTGGCCAAAAAGGGCGTATGCGTTTTCTCCTGAATATATTCAGGAGAAAACGCATACGCCCTTTTTGGCCAAGCCAGCAAGCGGGCAATGCAAATCTGCACTACAAAGAAGTATCACTTCCCACCGGTCAAAAGGGACATCCACAAAATGTGTAAAAACCAGAAAGGCAAGACAGGCCCTGGAGAACAGGGAGCCTTGTTATGCTGATGGGCGGGATGTAAATTGCCAACTGCCTCTCTGGAGGAGTGCATTGTGTTCCCTAAAACAAGTAAAGAACAGAGCTACAGAGCCAAGGGCACTTCCAGTCTGGGGAATATACCTTGGGAAAACTGAAAATCAAAAAGACACAGCCACCCCAAAATTTAGGGCTGCACTGCTTACAAGGACCTCAACTTGGGTACACCTTAAATATCCCAGGAAATATAAAAATGGTTCAAAAAATTGTGGTACTTACGTACGATGGAATATCCCTCAGCCATGAAATCAATGTCATAAGACCAGTAGCAGCAAAATGGGTGGATTCAGGTACGATGATTCTAAGTGAAATAAGTCACAGAGAAAAAGAAACTTATCATAAGATATCACTTATGAAGATCCTGTAAACATGGCTACACTTGAACTGAGTTAGGAAAGAGAACAGTGTCTCACATTTAGAAAACACTCTTATGCCTGCTTAAGGGGGAAGGAGAGGTGGGGTGATGCATAAAACCAGAGTTTGATATAAGCACAGGTACCGTTCCAAAAACCAACTATGGAATAGACAAGACCTACACCTTCCTCAGTGAAAGGGACTCAAAACCCCATATTTCCCGCAGAGGAATATATCTGACTAGTAAGAATCTTAAAACCTATGTATTGATATGTCTCCGTAAGGGAATCAAGTGTGTCTAGACTGGGATAAATATGGCAGCGAGAATCAGCTCAAACCCACTATAAAAAGGAATTTCAAAAATAAAACAAAAAAACTGGGAAATTCTTTACAATTCCTTCAGGGTCTCTGATGAAACCTGAAATGACCCTATCTACAATGACAGCTGGATGTGGCATAAGGCTGGACACTTGGGACTGAGAGGATTGGTGAGATTGGGTGAGCAAATGCAGACCCTTTAAAGCAATAATGCATGGCACACATTCCATGGGTCCCAACTCTCCAGGTTGAAGGGAATATTACTACAGATATAACATGTACGGGAATCCTAGAGAACGGACACACTGTGAATACGAAAGGTTTCTAAAACTCAACGAATAGTCCCTCTCCTGGTGCTCCGGTTTGACTTTCCATCTGCTTTATTATCAACCTCTCAACTTGGAGAGACAGCCCCTTTAACCTCCTGGTTCGCACAGGTTGCCAATTTGGCAGAGGATGAAAGGGAAGAGGGAGAACCAATGAGAGAGTAGCTGTTAGGCATTTGGATGGGCACATATCACTGTAATTTCCCGGCAGGAAGAAGAATTAACCAAAGTCTCAGCCACCCACCGGGAATCAGTATAGATCCTGAACCAAAATTTTGGACTTGCGGTCAGCTCACCAAAACGAGTTGAAAAATGGAGCTCAGGGGCACAGCAATTCACAAACTGGCCGAGTAATAAAGGACAACTATCGTCCAAAAATCTGTTGAGGGAAGGCAACGAGGCGGACTTGAAAGCGAGGCAGAATAGCAGGAAACAGATTTCAAGAGGTACGTTGGAATCGCCTTTAAAGCACAGGAAGAGGGGCACAACTTCGACAATGATGCACTTGGCCAAAAAGGGCGTATGCGTTTTCTCCTGAATATATTCAGGAGAAAACGCATACGCCCTTTTTGGCCAAGCAAGCAAGCGGGCAATGCAAATCTGCACTACAAAGAAGTATCACTTCCCACGGTCAAAAGGGACATCCACAAAATGTGTAAAAACCAGAAAGGCAAGACAGGCCCTGGAGAACAGGGAGCCTTGTTATGCTGATGGGCGGGATGTAAATTGCCAACTGCCTCTCTGGAGGAGTGCATTGTGTTCCCTAAAACAAGTAAAGAACAGAGCTACAGAGCCAAGGGCACTTCCAGTCTGGGGAATATACCTTGGGAAAACTGAAAATCAAAAAGACACAGCCACCCCAAAATTTAGGGCTGCACTGCTTACAAGGACCTCAACTTGGGTACACCTTAAATATCCAGGAAATATAAAAATGGTTCAAAAATTTGTGGTACTTACGTACGATGGATTATCCCTCAGCCATGAAATCAATGTCATAAGACCAGTAGCAGCAAAATGGGTGGATTCAGGTACGATGATTCTAAGTGAAATAAGTCACACAGAAAAAGAAACTTATCATAAGATATCACTTATGAAGATCCTGTAAACATGGCTACACTTGAACTGAGTTAGGAAAGAGAACAGTGTCTCACATTTAGAAAACACTCTTATGCCTGCTTAAGGGGGAAGGAGAGGTGGGGTGATGCATAAAACCAGAGTTTGATATAAGCACAGGTACCGTTCCAAAAACCAACTATGGAATAGACAAGACCTACACCTTCCTCAGTGAAAGGGACTCAAAACCCCATATTTCCCGCAGAGGAATATATCTGACTAGTAAGAATCTTAAAACCTATGTATTGATATGTCTCTGTAAGGGAATCAAGTGTGTCTAGACTGGGATAAATATGGCAGCGAGAATCAGCTCAAACCCACTATAAAAAGGAATTTCAAAAATAAAACAAAAAAACTGGGAAATTCTTTACAATTCCTTCAGGGTCTCTGATGAAACCTGAAATGACCCTATCTACAATGACAGCTGGATGTGGCATAAGGCTGGACACTTGGGACTGAGAGGATTGGTGAGATTGGGTGAGCAAATGCAGACCCTTTAAAGCAATAATGCATGGCACACATTCCATGGGTCCCAACTCTCCAGGTTGAAGGGAATATTACTACAGATTTAACATGTACGGGAATCCTAGAGAACGGACACACTGTGAATACGAAAGGTTTCTAAAACTCAACGAATAGTCCCTCTCCTGGTGCTCCGGTTTGACTTTCCATCTGCTTTATTATCAACCTCCCAACTTGGAGAGACAGCCCCTTTAACCTCCTGGTTCGCACAGGTTGCCAATTTGGCAGAGGATGAAAGGGAAGAGGGAGAACCAATGAGAGAGTAGCTGTTAGGCATTTGGACGGGCACATATCACTGTAATTTCCCGGCAGGAAGAAGAATTAACCAAAGTCTCAGCCACCCACCGGGAATCAGTATAGATCCTGAACCAAAATTTTGGACTTGCGGTCAGCTCACCAAAAACGAGTTGAAAAATGGAGCTCAGGGGCACAGCAATTCACAAACTGGCCGAGTAATAAAGGACAACTATCGTCCAAAAATCTGTTGAGGGAAGGCAACGAGGCGGACTTGAAAGCGAGGCAGAATAGCAGGAAACAGATTTCAAGAGGTACGTTGGAATCGCCTTTAAAGCACAGGAAGAGGGGCAGAACTTCGACAATGATGCACTTGGCCAAAAAGGGCGTATGCGTTTTCTCCTGAATATATTCAGGAGAAAACGCATACGCCCTTTTTGGCCAAGCAAGCAAGCGGGCAATGCAAATCTGCACTACAAAGAAGTATCACTTCCCACCGGTCAAAAGGGACATCCACAAAATGTGTAAAAACCAGAAAGGCAAGACAGGCCCTGGAGAACAGGGAGCCTTGTTATGCTGATGGGCGGGATGTAAATTGCCAACTGCCTCTCTGGAGGAGTGCATTGTGTTCCCTAAAACAAGTAAACAACAGAGCTACAGAGCCAAGGGCACTTCCAGTCTAGGGAATATACCTTGGGAAAACTGAAAATCAAAAAGACACAGCCACCCCAAAATTTAGGGCTGCACTGCTTACAAGGACCTCAACTTGGGTACACCTTAAATATCCCAGGAAATATAAAAATGGTTCAAAAAATTGTGGTACTTACGTACGATGGAATATCCCTCAGCCATGAAATCAATGTCATAAGACCAGTAGCAGCAAAATGGGTGGATTCAGGTACGATGATTCTAAGTGAAATAAGTCACACAGAAAAAGAAACTTATCATAAGATATCACTTATGAAGATCCTGTAAACATGGCTACTCTTGAACTGAGTTAGGAAAGAGAACAGTGTCTCACATTTAGAAAACACTCTTATGCCTGCTTAAGGGGGAAGGAGAGGTGGGGTGATGCATAAAACCAGAGTTTGATATAAGCACAGGTACCGTTCCAAAAACCAACTATGGAATAGACAAGACCTACACCTTCCTCAGTGAAAGGGACTCAAAACCCATATTTCCCGCAGAGGAATATATCTGACTAGTAAGAATCTTAAAACCTATGTATTGATATGTCTCCGTAAGGGAATCAAGTGTGTCTAGACTGGGATAAAT